>NC_092282.1:10493986-10528986 GCF_036320965.1 Panulirus ornatus
TCCCCCCCCCCACACACACACACATCATTTTCTGTTCCATTACGCACGCGATAACGGGGCGCTCTTAAGTTGTCCTCTGTGGGCATGGTGTGCCTGGGATCATGATAAAGCGAAGAGGTGACAACTGAGGGAGGTGGCCAACCCTACCCTCATCTCCCAGGTCCTCCTCCCCCCCCAGGCAAAAACGAGTTTTTGCCCCCGTCGAGGCATGAGGACCCCGTCAGCGAGACTGGACCTGCCTGGACGCATGCTCTCTGCTTTGTGAGTTGCAACACAGTGGGAGCCACGGTCACCAAAGATAATGACGCCTCCTACTTAGCGACGACCAGGAGGAGGAGGAGGAGGAGAATGGTGGTGGTGGAGGATGGTGGTGGTGGTGGTGGGTGGTGGAGGAGGATGGTGGTGGTGGGTGGTGGTGGAGGATGGTGGTGGTGGGGGGTGGTGGTTCTTCTTCGCCTGTCTTGTTTTCCCCCCTCCTGGCTGGACGAGTCTGATTGGAGTTGCCTTCCAGACACGTACTGGTGCTGGCTGTTGCTCTCGTAATCTCCTTTTTTTCCCCTCCTCCTCCTCCTCCTCCGAGTTTCCTACGTCTGGAATCTTGATTGCGCTCATCCCCCGAGTTACAGAATATCAGGGAAAAAAAAAAGAACACAGTTCGTGGGATGTTATCGAAGCTATGCGCTTACTGAACGGAGGAGATTCAGCAAGGGCTGTGTCTCAAACGAAGGGGCTTGTATTCTGGGGATGTGCTTTAAGAGCCACCTGGTGAGTGAACAGTCTGATGAGTGAGTCAATACGATGAATGTGCCATCCGATGAGTAAACCATCTGATGAATTGGCCATCTGATAGGTTAGCCAGCTGATGAGAGAGTCTTGTGATGAACTTAGCTGGTCTTCCACTTATCTGCTGTACGACTCCTCTCATCAGCGCTGTCAGGGGTCTAGTCTACCAATGTTTTGTAATAAACATTGATGAACGTCAGTAATGATGATTGTACGTAGAATATCATTGAGTCATTGAGCTGTATGGTCAGTGGAACACTGTTTGTGAACTGAATGCCATCAACCTATACTCGTGGGTCAGACAATAGAGAAAGAAAGAAATGACAGCGGGCTAAGCCATGGAAAGGAACTTGGCAGCCACTGAAGTGTTGGCTTACTACGCTGCTCAGAGGAATTATTGAGAGCACCCACGACGAGATGGTGCCCGATTGGCGTGGCTAGCGAGCAAGGGGAAAGGGAGAGGAAGAGAAGCTTACTCTCTGTTATTCCCAAGATGGTTTTTGATGACAGGGAAAACATTGGAAAGTTACGCCGCCGCCAGGTCGACTTTATTGTCTGGCAGTCCGCTCCACCTGGACCGAACACGGCTGCAGGACTGCAGACTCCGTCGACTGCATCGACGTCCGTCCGTCCGTCCGTACGTACGTACCGTATCGGCATTCATGACGCGATCATAACGATATCGACGTTTTGATTACGCAAGTAACATTTTTAGAACGCTGCTTTTTTTTTTTTCATTTTTTTTCTTGAATACCTGTTGCCTTTAACTCTCCGGCTCGATACGTCTGGCATGTAAAAAAAAAAAAAAAAAAAAAGAGGAAGAAACCAGTTAATGGACGTGCCCACATGAGAGGAAATCGGAAGACTCGTTTTGAGCCTCGGCTTAGCAACATCCCTCGGCCCACCGAGACGAAGGCGTTAATTGCTTGATCCCCTGATGGCAAGACTGCGGTCATGGGGTACTCTCCGTATGTCACGGCCTGTCATTGCCTGAATGATCATGGAGGAATTCATAATTTCATGTGGGTCACAGTTACAAAAAGGAAAAATAAAGGGAAAAGAAGAATGAGGTGTGAGTAGAGAAGGAGCAAACATATACGGGGAGAATAAATACTGTTCGCTTGGTGGCAGTTATCAATGTGTGCTTTTTGCTTGATATTTTTTTATTCTATTTTTTGTCGGTGTGAAAAATGTTCCTGATTGGTTTTTCTGGACATGGTAGGGTTAGTTTATTGTCCTACGCACCGCTATTCTCTGCCCAGGAGGTCCCTCCAGAGGTTGGGGGGAGGGAGGGGGGGATCAGTCCTTTCCAGGATATCCCGGATTATATAAATTATCAATCACCGCGTTAGGAAATGTGTGGCAACTTAGCCAAGATGGCCATTCGCAGCGCGCTGTTCCACGCTGGGTTGAGGGACTGGGGAATTCGCCCCAGGGGGCGGACAGTAGTCATCATAATGCACGCCTCTCAGTACCCACGCCCTCTGTGGTGTGCTGACGGGCTTATGATTCTCTTGGGGACGAGGAGGAAAAGGTGTGCAGGTGGAGGTATTTGGTAGACCCAGCACGGGGAGAGCGTCTCCATACGTATGCCACTTGTTTGCCAATCCAGGCCAGATCGCGTTGGTCAAGTGGACTGCAATGCGCGGGACCCAAGAATCGCATTTGATGAACCGCTTTGTCCCTGAACGGGAGCTATTTTGTATTTGGCCTCTGGGGGTCTATGAAATGCCAGGGTCGTTAAAGTCGTCATCGTCATGTTATGACCACCGGGTGAATAATAAAAAAGAAAAGGATATGAACACGTTCTTCAGGTGGTACAAGGTAATGATAAAACTTTACACACTGTGTATACTGTCCTTGGCATGTCAGATTCTTATCATTTTCTATAAATGAAAATATCTTTCCTACCAAATATATATATATATATATATATATATATATATATATATATATATATATATATATATATATATATATATATATATATCCCACAGTCCCATATAGAAATAAAAAACCCAATCTTGTCTAACACTTTAGCAGCCTAAGCTCCCAGATCCTCTCACCCCAAATATACAACACTGACAAAACACACATTCATCGTAATAATACGACAGACGTTGAAGAACCGCCCGCCCAGCTCAGTTTTAAACACCAGTTCACCAGACATACATACACACCCGTAACTGAAACCACACTCCCTAGACATGCACGAGTTACACTTTCCCGTCTACGCCGTGGACTGATATCAAAACCCTTCATACCCACGATGCAACTACCACGATAAAGACACCGAACGCTTACCGCTCAATTGTCGCACTCCTCCTCCTCCTCCCCCTTCCTCTACACACACACACACACACACACACACACAGACCTTCGCCATACTTAATGAAATGAGACCCCCAGCCTTTCATTTATTATACAGGTAGACGAAATCGACGTGAAGATGTTATACAGATGAGAGTTATGAATTGCTGCTGCTGATGACCGTGATGGCCGTGATCTTCTGTAGTGAGTCACTGTTCTGGTGATGTGGTAGGTGTGGTCACTTCTGGGAACGTGGTGGATGTAGTCAGTGTTGTGGTCGTGTCGTGGGTGTGGTCACTGTTGCGATGATGTGGTCGGGGGTAGTCAGTCCTGTTACTGACTTGGGTGTGGTCACCGTTGAGGTGAGGTAGATGTGGTCACTGTCCCGTTGATGCTGTGGGTGTAGTCACTGCTCTGGCGATGCGACAGGTGCAAATCACTGCTCTGGTCACGTGGTGGGGCCTCGTGGTCACTGCTCGCGAGGCGTGGTCACCTACCGGGGACACTGTTGCTCCTCGGGGTTTGTTTTTTTTTCTTAAGAAAGAACAACAGACGGCTGAAGGCAGCGGACGCCTGGTGACGACCTTCAGATGCCATAACCAGGCGCAAAAACCGACGCGGGAGACGGCAAGTCGATGCTAACGTGCGGACCAGCGCGGGAGATTCAGTGCCCCGATGTGCAGTAATCCGTCGCCGAGGTCTTGAGACTTGGCAGAAGACAGTGGCGGTAAATGGTAGCGGGTGTGTTCTGACGTCTGGTTTAGGGTGTGTGGAGGGGGAGAAATCGCCGCTCTTTGCTCCTATGTTGGCCCCGTGGTAAGTAGATGATGCAGGCAGGGAACGGATGTTGTGACGAGTGGCGAGCGCTGACGTCAAGGGTGCTTGGGGGACGTGCGCGTGGTGGTGACCCCAGTGGTTTGAGGGTGCTTGTGGGAGACGTCAGGGTGTGTTGTTGGCGCGCCCCGCTTGGCTTCGTGACTTGGGTAACCCTGATACGGGGGCGCTTCGAGGCCCCGACACGGCTCTTCCTCTCACGCATCGCTGCGTCGTTTAGCCCCCGGCGAGGGGGGGGGGGAGACTGAACCTCATCATTTGTATATGTTGACTCTCGTTGGGCAATGTTCCACTTGGATAAAGATATTCACTGAAATCCCGCGAAGGTCAGCATTTGCATATGTGACTGGCGTGTGTAGACGTCGCCTCGAACCGACGCGTTTGTCCCGTCGTGCGAAGGAGGTACGTAGTTGATGTCGTCAACATGCGGGCGTGTGCCCGGTAATCGGTCATTATTACCTGTTGCTGTGATCGACCCTCGCCCTAGTGTGCGAGAAGGATGTATATGAGGAGCACGGCAAAGGATTCGCACCGGACCCAATTAACACGAAGACATTAAGACGTTATGTTGATATCTGAGAGGGATGACTATTGATTGTCCCCCTCCCCCCCACCGGAGGGGAGGGTGGTGGCTGGAGGGGGGGGACCAACAACAACAACAATAACAACATCAAGAACAACCTTGGTCGTAGATGACACTGACGCAGGCGCAGAGAGCTTCTGGAGCCGCGGCGGCCCGTGAGATAGCCTGGAGTCCCCCGTTGGTCGGGGATGACGCAGGGCAGGACGAAACCACGATGCGGGGGGGTTGGGGTGGTGGTGTTACACCCACCACCATTACACATCAAGAAGATGGGACGAGACGGTGGCGAGTGTGATCCACGTCTGAAACGTCCTATGAGACGAACTGGCGGGAATCTATTACGAGGATTCCTTGACGAAGAAGATTATTTGCTTGTCCTCTTTTTTTTCTCTCTCTTCTTTTGTCGTACCCTCTTCGGATGGTTCCGGTTGCGTGTCCATGACCCTCGCCAAATTACTCAAATGTCCTGAGTTTTTCCCCTCCTCATCATTATCAGGGGATGATAACGTTACTCAGTGTCTGAGCTTCCCCATGGTCTTTTGCCCTTACATATTCACACATGCCGAACCTTAGCGGCTCTCATTTTTTTTTCGATTATTTTTATCTCACTCGCCATAGAATATACGTAGTAGGTGTAGCGGGGTGGCGGCGGGAATGGATGAAGGCAGCATGTATGAATATGTGCATGTGTATACATGTATATGTCTGTGTGTGTATATGTATGTATACCTTGAAATTAATAGGTATGCATATATGCATTTGTGGGCGTATATGTATATACATGTGTATGGGGGTGGGTTGGGCCATTCTTTCGTCTGTTTCCGTGCGCTACTCGCAAACGCGGGAGACAACGACAAAGTATAACGAATGATCAGATAGATAAAGATAGAATATTGAAGTGTTAGAGAAGTGCTCTGAGCCTAAAGAATAGACGTTTCCATTAAGTATGGAAATATAATTCCACAGAGTGAATTCGAGGAAAAAAGTTGACCATGATTATTTCCAGGGGTATTTTTTTTTTTGGTATTCATGTGAATTACAATTTGCATTTCCTTACTAAAAGTTCATTGACGTTTCATCAGTTCTCCATAGCGATTCGTACGACAGCATGCTGATGGTATAGCTTGCTAAACCCATACGGAAACCATTCGTAATCTGGTACCCAATGATATATATATATATATATATATATATATATATATATATATATATATATATATATATATATATATATATATATATATACGGCTTGGTGTATAAACACGTGTGCATGCAGCATTGTGTACTGTAGAGCGCATAAGTTTCCAATAAGTTTTTGACCGATTTACGATCACAAGTCGATGATTTTACGTAAAGACCCTAAACAGGTTTCTGCTAGGGGAGCAGACGACGAAAGCAAGTGACCAGTTGGGTTAGACTGGCCCCCGGTGATGAAGATCCTGGTTGCCTTGGAGATGAAGTTCTGTGGGCTACTCCTGCTCTAGGTGCACAGCTAAGGCTTGTGTTGTATGTCAGGGTGTATCCCTTATCTTTGATCTCTTAGTGTATACAGTACCCTAGGGTGTATGCCTTTTTCTGTATAATTTCGTGTATACAGTACCCTAGGGTGTATGGTCTGCCGAGCTGTGTATGTCACAGGAGTGTGTTTATTGTATGTTAGGTTAGGTTAGGTTGTTCCTAAGTGACAGGAGAGCTAATATAAGATGTCTTTATTGTCAGATTGCATCCATGATACCAAATGAAATTCTCTACGGCTAGAAGGCCAATTCAAGGTTAAAAAGTATAAGAATTATATAAGAATTTTATGAAAGTACCACATAAAATGTCACATAGAGAACAGGAGTGATGAAGTTTTGTTGATGGTGTATCCAGTAAATGTCTGAAAATGAAAATTTGATTCAATTCCAACTCTTGATCGAGTCATGGTTCGTGTTATAGAGTATTAAGTACACACATCCTACGAGTGACAACTCTTGATCGAGTCTTGGCTCAAGTATTATAGAGTATTAAGTACACGTATCCTACGAGTGACTACTCTTGATCGAGTCATGGTTCGTGTTATAGAGTATTAAGTACACACATCCTGCGAGTGACAACTCTTGATCGAGTCATGGTTCGTGTTATAGAGTATTAAGTACACACATCCTGCGAGTGACAACTCTTGATCGAGTCTTGGCTCAAGTGTTGCAGGTTATTAAGTAAACACATCCTGCAAGTAAGAAGGTACGAGGATGGCGTCAGCATCGTCAGGAGCAACAGCGTAGGCCTCGTCAGCATAGACTCAAGAGCCGTATGCCACGTCAGGAGGCCTGCAGTATATTTAAGGAGAAAAATAATGAATGTTTGCACCGTCAGGGGTAACAACCTTGCCTCGTGAGCAGAACTTTAAAAACGACAAACTGCCTCGTCAGGACCCGCGTCAGGATCAACAACCCTGCCGCGTCAGCAATGCCCCAAGAGCAACAATTGTCCCTGTGCCTCGTCAGCGGAGCTTTTTGCCGGACTCTTGACCACCTTCGTCAGCGCGGCGGCGTCAGGAGCGACAAGATCGACCTCTCCTCCCAAACTACGAAGAACACAAGACAACTCCACCATGACAGTCAGTCCCCAGCTCCGAACAGACGGGCCTTCATAACACCCCCTGGGTCCCTCCCTCGCTCCCTCCCTCCCGCGCCCGCCCCCCAAACACCCCTCCCCCCCCTCCTCCCCCCCTCCCCGCTAAACCACCTGCTGTACCTCCCAACCCGGTCAGTTCCCTGGGACTTCCCAGCCATAATAGTAAGTAGCTGGCGAGGCGCCCGTTTACAGGTTGGGGGGGAGAGGGAGGGAGGAGGGAAAAAAAGTGTTGTTTTGCTTGGTATTTCCAGAATACCAAGCCGTCGTCTTGTCAAGGTTTGGATTCTTTTGTTCTTTGTTTACGTCACAATTAGATTTTCCATATTAAGATCGTAGACCGTTTTTTTCAAGGCTTGATTCTACGTTTTAATCTCGCGCGTTTTGTTTATTCCTGTTCTTATTTTAGAAATTGGAGTTTTCTTTTTTTCTTTTTTTTTACAGCCTTTCTTCGTTATGGGTGGCATATATGAGGCTTTTTGTGATGCCATGATTTACTTATAATAACAAATGAAGGCGCTGTAGGATGTCAGGTAGTACAAGAATGTTGACTTTCACGGCCTAAGTGACTTTAGCAGCTGAAAGTCTCTTAGCCCAAATAACCAAACATCGTGTGTGAGTTATTATGAGCCAACCATCGTGTGTGAGTTATTATAAGCCAACCATCGTGTGTGAGTAATTATGAGTCAACCATCGTGTGTGAGTTATTATAAACCAACCATCGTGTGTGAGTAATTATGAGTCAACCATCGTGTCTGAGTTATTATAAGCCAACCATCATGTGTGAATTATTATAAGCCAACCATCGTATGTGAGTTGTTATGAGCCAACCATCGTGTGTATCAATTATTATGAGCCAGCCTTCGTGTGTGTGAGTCATTATGAGCCAACCATCAGAACTGGGTCTCTGCGGTAGAGAGAGACGGGCGTCAACAAGGCAACAGCTGGATCCTGCATTGTGTTCTTCACCAACAAAGTGAATCTCCCTCCCTACTGGCATGTGAGCCTCTTAAAAGACCTTGGCCAGGACCATTAGTGACAGCTCGGCTTAACGATCAGGCAGGCCAAGGACGCTCAGTCGGAATGTGTATCATCTTGATTAAGACCCGACGCCACCGGAGGCGGGAGGAAGTCGAACCACTGTGTCGTAGATGGTGGTCGGTAGTTGAAGCTGTCATGCCACCACCGCCACCACGGAGAAGGGGGGCGGGGGGACTTTCCCGTACTGATTTTGTCGTAGATGGGAACAGGCGGACGAACAGATGACCTAATGGTCTACGACCAGGTCATCGCCTATAAGTGTTAGTAATATGATCCTGCGCTACGAATCTGTTGTAGATTCTGATGAGGATAGGATTAAACGAAGGGGGATCCCATACCTACAAACATGTAAGAGTATAGTGTCCACTCTCTACACTCACTAGGAATTGTGTGTGTGTGTCAACATTGCTTCTTATCTGTGTGATGGCGAAATATCCCAAAGTGTGGACTTGAGATGTTCCCTTCACAAAAGGAGAGAGAGAGAGAGAGAGAGAGAGAGAGAGAGAGAGAGAGAGAGAGAGAGATAGTAATTACGAATAATTACCACAATATTTTGCCAAGCGAAACCTTGGCATACGCCTATTACTCGCCACTGCAGAGAAATGTCTAGAGTTAAGAAAAACGAGTGGTCTCTTCCTTGTTGTCGAGTGTGTCAGGTATCAAAAAGTATGTAAGTATGTATGTAAGTATGTATGTATGTATGTATGTATGTATGTATGTATGTATGTATATATGTTTGTGGACTGAGAATGCCAGCAGCCCCTGTGTGGGTGGAGGAAGAAACGAAGGGGAGCTGCCGAGGCCAAGGGAGTGAAACCTGACAGCCGTTGAAGCGCTGGCTTAGGAAGAGAGAGAGAGAGAGAGAGAGAGAGAGAGAGAGAGAGAGAGAGAGAGAGAGAGAGAGAGAGAGAGAGAGAGAGATAAGTCATCGAAGCCTAACATCAACAGACACACGCACTCGCCCCACCTTAATCTTGTGGACTAGGGTACCCTCTCTGACAGCTGGGGTACTACTGTGTTGCCAACCGTACGAGTGCACGGGGGGGGGGGGGTATTTGGAGGGGGCATTATGTGGGGCCTAGTGTGGTGACGGTGTGGCAGGAGGTTGCTCATGACGTGGGTCGCCATGAGGAGCACATACATGACAATCCTGGCGCATGAACTGTTATAATGTAGGATCACCGGCCAAGTGTCACATAAACACTGATTCAACATATTCTTAACATGCTGCACATTACACCAGACCCATCAGCTCTTACATGTTGCTTGGCTTCGCCTAGCAAGCCATTTGACTCGTCCTAGCTTAGCTTGCCGTCGCCTGGAACACCATTTAACTCGTCCTAGCTTAGCTTGCCGTCGCCTGGAACACCATTTAACTCGTCCTAGCCTAGCTTGCCTTAGCCTAGCAGACCATTTAACTTGTCCTAGCCTACCTTGCCTTCGCCTAGCATACCATTTAACTTGTCCTAGTTAACCATGCCTTCGCCCAGCACACCATTTAACTTGTCCTAGTCTACCTTGCCTTCGCCTAGCAGACCATTTAACTTGTCCTAGCATAATTCATTGCATAGCATACCATTTATTAACCTCACTTTTCCTATCCTAGTTCACCACTGTCTAAACATACCCCCTGTTTTTGGCCTTTTTTTTCTAAATTCATTTTTTCAGCTTTAGCATAATTGTCTTTTTCTTTTCTTTTTTGTCTCGCTTAATTCGACCATCGTGTCTTATAGCGCAGACCAATTATCCATCATCTATTGGTCAAAAAACACGTTTTCAGACTAGTTTATTCGTTGCACATCTCTACCCCCGTTCAGTTGAACACTCGTTCATACACCTGGTTCAACGCAGTTGTCTGTACATAACTCAACACACAGTTTTCGCTAATTGAAAACGCTTTTCCCCCAAACTTAGTTGAACGCGCGCGCGCGTGTGTGTGTGTGTGTGTGTGTGTGTGTGTGTGTGTGTTTCTGTAACCCGTCCCACCCCACCCCTATCAACCCCCACCTCAGAAGGGCTTTGGCCAGGTTTATGATTTGCTCCATCACTTGAATAGCCATCAGGCATGGCTGCTATAACTCTCTCTCTCTCTCTCTCTCTCTCTCTCTCTCTCTCTCTCTCTCTCTCTCTCTCTCTCTCTCTCTCTCTCTCTCTCTCTCTCTCTCCACCATACCTACATGATTTCTTCTTGATCCAGACGGAAGGCGATCGTGGGCCACAAGACAAAAGACTGGCCACGGAGATGCAATATTCATAACACACTTGGCGTCAGGAATTGTCCAGGGAGTTCACCAGGTCTCCTTGGTTGCTTGCTAGCAGCCCGGGCGGCGTTGCCGGATGGGACTGGTTCTGGGCGCCCCCTTGGGATTTTGGGAAAAGCCCACGTCCCGTGGGGACCTGACCCCGAGTTTGCGCCGACCTCGGAAAATTTTGGTCTTCGCATCAACATCGTCAGCGAGAATGGTTGTTTGCTTGTTGATTTCCTAAGCTGATCATCTTCGCCCCCTACCTCTTTCTCCCCTCGCAGGTATGCGCACAGAACCGGGTCGTCGGTCACAGAACCGGTGGTCCCCTTCTTCATGCATTATCTTGAAGCAGACGCCACAGACAGGCACCTGGTGGTCTGCTCTTGCCCCGCCACCACCACCACCATTGCCATCACTGCCAGTCGTGTCGCAGGTGAACCTAATGTTCTTCCAGCCCTTTGCAGGCGCGGCGGGCGGGCGGGGTGGGAATGGGGAGGAGGAGGAAAGGAAACGCCTGTGTTAGTATTTTTCTCTCTCCTCATTTTCCTTTCCTCCACACTGCGCATTGAACTCTCTCTCTCTCTCTCTCTCTCTCTCTCTCTCTCTCTCTCTCTCTCTCTCTCTCTCTCTCTCTCTCTCTCTCTCAGATCGCTCGTGCCGTCACTAGCAACCTCCAAAAAAGCGACGCCTAGCCCCCCCCCCCCCCCCATCTTTATTGCCATTGGTCTGCCGTCAGTCGGCGGGAGACGCTTTCTCGATCGTCCCCCCCACTGCGGGCGTCTTTGTGAATACGTGATCACAGCCGAGGTAGTCAGGTTTCGAAGGAGAGCTGTGTGTGAGTGTGTGTGTGTGTGTGTTTGTGTGTGTATGTGTGTGTGTTTGTGTGTGTGTGTGTGTGTATGTGTGTGTGTTTGTGTGTGTGTGTGTGTGTTTGTGTGTGTGTGTGTGTGTATGTGTGTGTGGTTGCAGTAGGATACATTCCTTGATCGCGAGCCAAGACGCCATTCTGCATGGGACCCTTTGACTTCCCCCGGGGATGACCCCTTCATCCCCTGTCGGCACGTCCCTCTCCCGATAGCCAACTTAATATGGGTGGCTGGATCGCGTGTGTGTATATCCTGGGAAAAACCCCAGGGTTGATGTCTTGAATTATACTGTTCGCAGCCAGCCAGCCCGCCCGCCAGCCTCCCAGCCAGCCAGCCGGCCAGCCAGCATTCATCAACCTGGTATCTCTCTTAACAAGCCTGGGAAGGTTTGTTGGCTGGCTGGCCATTGGGACCCTTATTAACTGCCGAGGGGTGGGGGGGGGGTTGTCTATTAAGGCCGTCAGCGTCAAGCTGTGACATCCACCACACAGATGAATCTTTTAACACCTTCCTCAGGTAATGTTAAGGATGATTCAAAGACCACATACGCTTTCACTGTGAAGGACGCCCATGCATACACGAAGTGCGTCGTTATTCAAAATCAATTCAGATGCATTTCAGATTATATATATATATATATATATATATATATATATATATATATATATATATATATATGTATGTATGTATATATATATATGCGAAGTGAGAGGGTCAGGGAGAATGGTTTGGTTAAGAGAGAAGAGGTAGTGAAAGTTTTGCGAAAAATGAAATCCGGCTAGGCGGCGGGTTTGGATAGTATTGCAGTTCAATTTATTAAGGAAGGGGATGACTGTGTTGTTGATTGGTTGGTAAGGATATTCAGTGTATGTATGGATCATGGTGAAGTGCCTGAGGATTGGCGGAATGCATGCATAGTACTGTCGCACAAAGGCAGAGGGGATAAAAGTAAGTGTTCAGACTACAGAGGTATAAATTTGTTGAGTATTCTTGGGAAATTATTTGGGAGGGTATTGAATGAGAGAGTCAAGGCATGTACAGAGCATCAGATTGGGGAAGAGCAGTTTGGTGGGCTGGCGTTGTGGCTGGGAGCTTGTGGCCCAGTCACCATGTTTTAGAATTATTTTGCGTGCTCCATTATGCATACGTGGATGGTGGTGGTTGTGTTCTTCTTGCATGCTCTGTGTTGTGTTGTGTTGAAGCTTTGTCTCGTGGGCTTCGGGGAGAGAGAGAGAGAGAGAGAGAGAGAGAGAGAGAGAGAGAGAGAGAGAGAGAGAGTGAGAAGGCATGAGAGAGTGGAGCAGATGAAGAGGTCATAAAGGATACTAAGGTGTGTGTATATATATATATATATATATATATATATATATATATATATATATATATATATATATATATAGATAGATAGATAGATAGATAGATAGAGAGATAGATAGATATACGCCCTTCAGCGGGAGTTCAGATTAATTAGTTTACGGAAACTTTACAATACACCCTATGTGGCACGGAAGAAATCCGCCTCCTAATACAAGCACGCAGACGTGTACACCCCCACCCACCTTTCCTCCATGCCAGAACAGAAGCCATGCCCTGGCCAGTAAAGGGAAAGTGTGGGGAATGATTCCCTGTGGTTGAGGAGGGGTGTTATGCAGAGGTGGTTGATTTGGGAAACGAGATGCCTGATGACCATCTACTTTACCTGTGCTGTCTTGTCTTGATAGTTCGACGACAATGATTTAGTTGATGATAGAATGTACTTTAAAGTTACCTCGGGATGGGTTTTAAAGTTAATGTTACCTCGGGATAGTATTGACAGTAGCAGCAAGGACAGATTCATTGACATGACGGGTCGCATAACCCGGTGAAGGAGGACAATGTGACTGGGGTTGTTGAGGTCCAACAGGATGATCATATTCCTGCTAATGCTTAGCAATAGCAGTACGGTGGTTAACCCTCCCTGCATACTGAATGACAGCCAATAGCACCACTCGCTCTCTGTTGTACCTGTCTGGCCAGTGTATACATCTTCACATCCCTTTATATTCATCGGCGTAAACTCTGCCAGTTTTCGACTAATTCGCTTTTCGAATAATTCGCCCGTCTTGTTTCATTCAGGTGTCACTGATAGTCTTATCATACTGGAAGGCAACATCAAAAGCAGTGTTTTCATTATTAACTGCCTCACATTTGCTGAGTTAGGAGAGTAGGGCAACACCAAACATTTAGAGCCATCATTCTTTTCTCCATTGTTGTTATAATAGATTATCATGAAATGTCTTCCTGGCTTATCAGTAAGCGAGCCTTCGTTCACCCGCCGCTCGGGATAACATAAATATCTAAAAGTACATTTCATATGGTTACTTTCGTATTAGGAACTGTGGGATCACATACACGCGCGCAGTTCCCCGAACCACACAGGAGGTAACTACAGACACTTAAAACCGAATGATCACATTGGTAGGCTTTCTGTAGATGTGGCAGCATATGTGATGTACATCCCCTGATTCATCATCACATCCAGAAACGCTGAACTTTGCCTTCTCGTTCCCCCCCACCTCCAGTCTTGATGGTGTGAGGTGAAGGTTGTTGAATTCAGTGAGGGAAGAAAACACCACACAGTCTTGATGGTGTGAGGTGAAGGTTGTTGAATTCAGTGAGGGGAGAAAACACCACACTCAGTCTTGATGGTGTGAAGTGAAGGATGTTGAATTCAGTGAGGGGAGAAAACACCACACTCAGTCTTGATGGTGTGAAGTGAAGGATGTTGAATTCAGTGAGGGGAGAAAACACCACACGGTCTTGAGATGATGGCCGTAAGGAGGACCACCACACATGATGGACGTGTCTGAGCCCAATTTCAAGGATGTTTGCTGAGAGAGAAGGCAGGAATCTTAGCTCTCAGTCTCATAGTATAGGACTTAGTGGATTAGCCATGGCTCATCCGTATTTCTCTCTGTAGAAAGGACTCTCAGCGGCTTAGAAATTATCATCGGACGCACAAAAATCATATTGAATCAGTGAAGGTTTGTATGGTTAGGAGGTGAGTTGAGACTGAGTCATTTCCCTGTTTGAGTGAGCAATGATTTCTTCAGTGGGAACTTTGGTGAACAGGGAATTCGCATCGAAATCAATGGGCTTGTGTTCAGGCACGTTGATGCCCCGTAGAATTGTTGACAGAAATTCTTAAGCTGTTTGTCACAAGCGATGGTGAGGTTGCCCCTTGAACATGGCTGTTTAGCTAACCCCTTGGGTAATTGATAACCAGAAGAGATGATCAGTCTAAGGGGCCACGTATCGTTTTGAGTTTTTCGGAGACAATATCTATCTATCTATCTATCTATCTATCTATCTATATATATATATATATATATATATATATATATATAGCGGATAGAAGGGTTAACCATTCCTGCTGACTTCAAAACATCCTATAAATGCTTATTTAACCACTGAATCTTCCTCTTCTTTAACGAGATATAAGAACGAACACTTTGGAGCGATTCATGACACTCAGTGATAAATAAAAACAAAAAGGACGAATAAAGAAAGAAAGACATACAAAATAGTTGCTCATTTCATTGCCTCATTCTCGAGTGAGGTTGTCGGGTCATGAGCGGCGTATGCGTACGCCAGAGCGGATTGCGTAGTGGCCATACCTCGGGAATATCCCTCAGTATCCCTCATGTCTTTTGCTTCTTCCCCACCCTCCCCTCTTTAACCCCTCCCCCCTTCCACACACACACACTCACACACACACGCACACACACACACACACACAAGGCCCACCGCTACCTGACCTTGGCGCTTGTACCCTCATTGGTCCTCTCATCACCCCCTCCCTGCCCCCTCTCCCCTCTCCCCTCCTCACCTTCCCTTCTCATTGTTTTGAGAGAGAGAGAGAGAGAGAGAGAGAGAGAGAGAGAGAGAGAGAGAGAGAGAGAGAGAGAGAGAGAGAGAGAGATCTACGGCCACGAAGCCGTGGAACGTGAGCGGCGGTGGTGGGTGGTAAGGTACTGCGGTCGCACGGGGCGAAACCCCCCACATGTAGGGTGGCATGACGCGGCAGGATCATGGCGGTGGGTGGCACAGGACGTGTTAGGGATGGTAGATATGGTCCTGGTCGACGTGGCTGACGAGTGGTGCGCCTTGGTAGACAGGGCAGGGATACCGCTGGGGGGTGGGATATGGTCGTTTAGAGAATGGTACTGTGGCTGTCCGGTACCATTGGCTGGTACGATGGTACACACACACACACACACACACACACACACACACCTTCCTTCCCACCCACCTACGGTCTCCTTCCTCACACACACACACACACACACACACTCACACGCACACACACACACACACACACACACACACACGCACGACACGCACTTTATCTCTCTTATCCGAGAAGGTATTGTATTCCCTGTACGGTGAACAACCTTGAGAATCATGAGGCAGCCACGTTGCTTTCAACTTCCTACACCTGTCAACATGGGAGCTGCTCTCGTCCAGCGACCCTTCCTCCATGGCTTTGTAAGCGGTCATTCTTGGTGATTTACCGACAACGCTCGTTATCACCGTATCGGTAGTTCACACACCGTTTCCCATGGCTTAGCCAATAACAGGTGCGACTCTTCTCTTCCTCTTCTTTTTTCTTCTTCCTCCTCCTCTTCCTCCTCCTCCTCCTCCTCTTCCTTAGGGCCAGTACAGATCCTTCATCTAACCTGTTTTTAAAGCGGTGGCTTTAGTGGGCTCGCTCGGGATTCCCTCTGTTTGATTTCACGGCTTTTATGTGTGTGTTTGTGTGTGTGTGTGTGTGTGTGTGTTTGTGTGTGTGTGTGTGTGTGTGTGTGTGTGTGTGTGTGTGTGGCGTAACCCACTTGTACCGCGCTGGGAGGGGGAATGTTGTTGTACTCATGGGGCTCCAGCTTCTGAACATTCTCCTCCAACGTACAAGAACTTCATACATCTCTGGGCGCTGTCTGCGTCAGCCACGCCCTCGACCAGTTTCTCCCATTCGTCTATTACTCTCACGATATCAAGTGTTTTCTAACGTTTATCGAAATGAGGATTTTTCCTCTTAAGGCTTGATCCTCAGTTCTTGACGCTTCCTCGCTAGCGCGGAGACTTGAGACTTGAGACTTGAGTTTGGGAACGGACTTTACTCGCTCACCATATTCCACCATTGGCGTAGTGTTCCTCCCCCACCACCACCACCCTCAACCCCAACCCAGAGAATACCTAGGTCTTTCTCCCTCCCTGCCTCTCCCCCTCTTTCTTTCTCATTTTCAGCACCTTCGCTCCGCCTCACCTCCACGCCTGACACTCCCGTTCCTCCCCCATCCCCCCCCACATCATTACCCCTGTCTTCGTATTAGCCTCTGCTCCTTCACCTCCCTCCCCCTCCCTCCTCTTCCCCCCTGTTCCTCTGGGTGTATATATATACGTCAGGGCATGGATTACGAGTGCCATAAGACGTCAGAACTTCGCTTCGGCACATTAGAGCGACCTCAGACTTCCGCTTCCTCTCAAGACAACATGAAGGTGGTAAGATCGCTCAATGTTTGTTGCTTCTCTGTGCTTACGAGCCAAGACAACTATGGGGAAGTTGACTTTAACCCGCACAAGTGTCCATTTACAGAACTTCCCTGTAATAATTCCCATGATATTCCCCTGTGTATATGGTGGAGTGGTAAAGTTAGTGGAAGCTCGTGTGGAGACAAGTTTGTAGAATTGTTCCGAAGTGATGAAGTTGTGGTCGTTCTTTCAGTCATCATCTTGTATTTCATGCTTCCTGAAAATGAAAACTTTCTGGCCTTGTTTACTTCCAGCCAGACCTCAGCGTTTGGCCACACGTTTGCACAACAGTATGTTTTCCAACCCCATTTCTTTCAGATCCTTTGTTTACACTCGTATCTTTCATGGGCTATGTCCTGTGTCCTCTTCCCTATAGTTAGTTATAGTCTGTCAAACCTTCTGCTGTACACTCCAGTTGTACACTCTGTTGTGATGGTGGGTGGGGAAGAGCCTTCTGCTGTACACTTCAGTCTCCGTCTGTTGTGATGATGGGTGGGGAAGAGCCTTCTGCTGTACACTCCAGTCTTCATCTGTTGTGATGGTGGGTGGGGAAGAGCCTTCTGCTGTACACTTCAGTCTCCATCTGTTGTGATGGTGGGTGGGGAAGAGCCTTCTGCTGTACACTTCAGTCTCCATCTGTTGTGATGGTGGGTGGGGAAGAGCCTTCTGCTGTACACTTCAGTCTCCATCTGTTGTGATGGTGGGTGGGGAAGAGCCATCTGCTCATGAAAATTAGTTTACTTAAGATATACTGTTACCGACCTCCAGTAGATAACCTCTTCCCCCATATACTCCACAACTGTCGAATCCCTGATCCGTCCGTCACCAGTACAGACAGTCAAAGATACAGTCAGCGTTCAAGCGACAATGTCCCGCCGTTTCGCAGCTCCTGTCAGCCGAGCGTCCTTGACGTCAAGACTCGGTTACATCCAACTTGATGATCCTGTCTACTGACGAATGTTCCTCTGTCCTAAGCTGTCTACTGACGAATGTTCCTCTGTCCTAAGCTGTCTACTGACGAATGTTCCTCTGTCCTAAGCTGCCTACTGACGAATGTTCCTCTGTCCTAAGCTGTCTATTGACGAATGTTCCTCTGTCCTAAGCTGTCTACTGACGAATGTTCCTCTGTCCTAAGCTGTCTACTGACGAATGTTCCTCTGTCCTAAGCTGTCTACTGACGAATGTTCCTCTGTCCTAAGCTGTCTATTGACGAATGTCCCTCTCTCTCTCTCTCTCTCTCTCTCTCTCTCTCTCTCTCTCTCTCTCTCTCTCTCTCTCTCTCTCTCTCTCTCTCTCTCTCTCTCTCTCTCTCTCTCTCTTCATACCGTGCCTTACACCAAAAGTCTTCTTTGCAGACACTGTTGGCAGCGATGCTCTGCGTCCTCCTTGGGCTGAGTGCGGCCTTGCCCGCTGCGGAGCCGGTCCCGGCGGCCGGACGCTTCGGAGCCTTCCCGCACTACCACCACTTCGGTCACACTCACTCCTTCGTCCCCACGCGTCATGGTGTTCGCGAATTCGTGTCCCGAGGCCATATTTTCCCTCGTCACCACCACCACCACCACCACGGTCACCACTAGACTAGCTCTGGGCATAAAAAGGAGACAGCTTCCCTTCAGCACTCGAGGTGTCAGCGTTCCTCAGCCAGCAGCCAGTACAAGGAGGCCTGCACACCCCAGCGACGACTTCCACCAGCAACCAAGCAGATCACACCAGGAAATCGAGATAGCTTGAATAAACAAAATGAATTAGACAAAAAAATTTCGTAGTGAATAAGAGCTTCAAATCCCTCTCTCTCTCTCTCTCTCTCTCTCTCTCTCTCTCTCTCTCTCTCTCTCTCTCTCTCTCTCTCTGCTCAAAGTTATAAACATGTAAGTTTTCTTATATAATTCCCGAACTTTAATAAAGAGGAGAAAAAACGACTTTAAGTGTTTAACTCGACCATTCCTAGAATAGTATGGAGAATATCTTAATCAGGAATTCATCAGAAGGTTCTGTAGGCTGTTTATGGAGTACCCTGTAAAAATTGTAATGTTTTATGTTGGGCAGGCTGGTACGGATCTTTCTGTAAGACTTAAGCAAAATAGATGTAGCATAAGAACTGGACAAGAGTCAAATGCCTTGTTTAATCATGCAAAAAAATTATGATCATTGTACTGATTGGAGTAATGCCATCTCAGTTATTAACTCTTGTAACTCTTGCACACGAGGAATATCATTGAATCTTCTATTATCAAATACACAAAGAATTGTAACATAAATATCAGTGAAGGTCTTTACAAATTGAATGGCTATATTGTTGATAGAATTTGTAAACTATTCCCTTTCTTGTCCAAATAACAAATTTCATGATACGCATGTTGCCAGACTTGAACGCACCTGACCTCCGTTAGGGTAGTCACTTGTTTACCCAATGGCGTCCTATCTACGTCTCTTCTTAGTTATCACGTGACTGTTACATTTTCTTTTCGTGTATCTCTCCTGATAATGTGATCATCACACGAAAGTGTACTTGGGAACTTACCGTGTTTCATTTCCCCGTGGATTGGAAGGATATATATATATATATATATATATATATATATATATATATATATATATATATATATATATATATATATATATATATATATATATTTTTTTTTTTTTTTTTTTTTTATACCTTGTCGCTGTCTCCCGCGTCTGCGAGGTAGCGCAAGGAAACAGACGAAAGAAATGGCCCAACCCCCCCCCCCCCATACACATGTACATACACACGTCCACACACGCAAATATACATACCTACACAGCTTTCCATGGTTTACCCCGGACGCTTCACATGCCTTGATTCAATCCACTGACAGCACGTCAACCCCTGTATACCACATCGTTCCAATTCACTCTATTTCTTGCCCTCCTTTCACCCTCCTGCATGTTCAGGCCCCGATCACACAAAATCCTTTTCACTCCATCTTTCCACCTCCAATTTGGTCTCCCTCTTCTCCTCGTTCCCTCCACCTCCGACACATATATCCTCTTGGTCAATCTTTCCTCACTCATTCTCTCCATGTGCCCAAACCATTTCAAAACACCCTCTTCTGCTCTCTCAACCACGCTCTTTTTATTTCCACACATCTCTCTTACCCTTACGTTACTTACTCGATCAAACCACCTCACACCACACATTGTCCTCAAACATCTCATTTCCAGCACATCCATCCTCCTGCGCACAACTCTATCCATAGCCCACGCCTCGCAACCATACAACATTGTTGGAACCACTATTCCTTCAAACATACCCATTTTTGCTTTCCGGGATAATGTTCTCGACTTCCACACATTCTTCAAGGCTCCCAAAATTTTCGCCCCCTCCCCCACCCTATGATCCACTTCCGCTTCCATGGTTCCATCCGCTGACAGATCCACTCCCAGATATCTAAAACACTTCACTTCCTCCAGTTTTTCTCCATTCAAACTCACCTCCCAATTGACTTGACCCTCAACCCTACTGTACCTAATAACCTTGCTCTTATTCACATTTACTCTTAACTTTCTTCTTCCACACACTTTACCAAACTCCGTCACCAGCTTCTGCAGTTTCTCACATGAATCCGCCACCAGCGCTGTATCATCAGCGAACAACAACTGACTCACTTCCCAAGCTCTCTCATCCCCAACAGACTTCATACTTGCCCCTCTTTCCAAAACTCTTGCATTTACCTCCCTAACAACCCCATCCATAAACAAATTAAACAACCATGGAGACATCACACACCCCTGCCGCAAACCTACATTCACTGAGAACCAATCACTTTCCTCTCTTCCTACACGTACACATGCCTTACATCCTCGATAAAAACTTTTCACTGCTTCTAACAACTTGCCTCCCACACCATATATTCTTAATACCTTCCACAGAGCATCTCTATCAACTCTATCATATGCCTTCTCCAGATCCATAAATGCTACATACAAATCCATTTGCTTTTCTAAGTATTTCTCACATACATTCTTCAAAGCAAACACCTGATCCACACATCCTCTACCACTTCTGAAACCACACTGCTCTTCCCCAGTCTGATGCTCTGTACATGCCTTCACCCTCTCAATCAATACCCTTCCATATAATTTACCAGGAATACTCAACAAACTTATACCTCTGTAATTTGAGCACTCACTCCTATCCCCTTTGCCTTTGTACAATGGCACTATGCACGCATTCCGCCAATCCTCAGGCACCTCACCATGAGTCATACATACATTAAATAACCTTACCAACCAGTCAACAATACAGTCACCCCCTTTTTTAACAAATTCCACTGCAATACCATCCAAACCTGCTGCCTTGCCGGCTTTCATCTTCCGCAAAGCTTTTACTACCTCTTCTCTGTTTACCAAATCATTTTCCCTAACCCTCTCACTTTGCACACCACCTCGACCCAAACACCCTATATCTGCCACTCTGTCATCAGACACATTCAACAAACCTTCAAAATACTCATTCCATCTCCTTCTCACATCACCACTACTTGTTATCACCTCCCCATTTACGCCCTTCACTGAAGTTCCCATTTGCTCCCTTGTCTTACGCACCCTATTTACCTCCTTCCAGAACATCTTTTTATTCTCCCTAAAATTTACTGATAGTCTCTCACCCCAACTCTCATTTGCCCTTTTTTTCACCTCTTGCACCTTTCTCTTGACCTCCTGTCTCTTTCTTTTATACTTCTCCCACTCAATTGCATTTTTTCCCTGCAAAAATCGTCCAAATGCCTCTCTCTTCTCTTTCACTAATACTCTTACTTCTTCATCCCACCACTCACTACCCTTTCTAAACAGCCCACCTCCCACTCTTCTCATGCCACAAGCATCTTTTGCGCAATCCATCACTGATTCCCTAAATACATCCCATTCCTCCCCCACTCCCCTTACTTCCATTTTTCTCACTTTTTTCCATTCTGTACACAGTCTCTCCAGATACTTCTTCACACAGGTCTCCTTCCCAAGCTCACTTACTCTCACCACCTTCTTCACCCCAACATTCACTCTTCTTTTCTGAAAACCCATACTAATCTTCACCTTAGCCTCCACAAGATAATGATCAGACATCCCTCCAGTTGCACCTCTCAGCACATTGACATCCAAAAGTCTCTCTTTCGCACGCCTGTCAATTAACACGTAATCCAATAACGCTCTCTGGCCATCTCTCCTACTTACATAAGTATACTTATGTATATCTCGCTTTTTAAACCAGGTATTCCCAATCATCAGTCCTTTTTCAGCACATAAATCTACAAGCTCTTCACCATTTCCATTTACAACACTGAACACCCCATGCATACCAATTATTCCCTCAACTGCCACATTACTCACCTTTGCATTCAAATCACCCATCACTATAACCCGGTCTCGTGCATCAAAACCGCTAACACACTCATTTAGCTGCTCCCAAAACACTTGCCTCTCATGATCTTTCTTCTCATGCCCAGGTGCATATGCACCAATAATCACCCACCTCTCTCCATCAACATATATCTTATCCCTGGGGAGGGGATAGGGGAGAAAGAATACTTCCCACGTATTCCCTGCGTGTCGTAGAAGGCGACGAAAAGGGGAGGGAGCGGGTGGCTGGAAATCCTCCCCTCCCTTTTTTTTTTTGATTTTCCAAAAGAAGGAACATAGAAGGGGGCCAGGTGAGGATATTCCCTCAAAGGCGCAGGTCTCTGTTCTTTTTTTTTTCCTAAAGAAGGAACAGAGAAGGGGGCCAGGTGAGGATATTCCCTCAAAGGCCCAGTCCTCTGTTCTTAACGCTACCTCGATAACGCGGGAAATGGCGAATAGTATAAAAGAAAAGAAAGATACACACACACACACACACACACACACACACACACACATATATATATATATATATATATATATATATATATATATATATATATATATAGCAACAAGTCTTTATCACAGGCGTAGTATACGACCCTGACCACGTCGGTGTTGGATTACGACCCACAGGTGTTTGCCTCTGCCATGGACAACTTTGAAGAGATTGAATGTGGTCCAGAATAAATGTTTTTCAGATTACGCCCAGGAGGCCTGATGTACGCACCATGATCACACGAACGTAAGGGGAAGCAGAGCAGGTTTTTACTGTCCGTCTCTCACGGCAAGTACGCGGGGGATGCCTAAAGGGCCGAGGAATACCAGATATAGACCAGACGTGCCTGGCGACACCCACTCGGGTAGGTCCAACTGACTGCAGGAGACGGCTTACCTCAGGCCCTCACACTCCCACACTCGGGTTGACAAGAGCTTGATGACCAGCTGACGAATGAGACAGCAACTGTGTGTGTGTGTGTGTGTGTGTGTGTGTGTGTGTGTGTGTGTGTGTGTGTGTGTTACCGTACTCCGCCTGCTCAAGGTTTCTTCGAGATTAAAAGTCACCTCTAGCGAGGTTGCATCTTTGACAGTACAGTTCCCCCCCCGTGCCTCCCCCCACCCCCCCCAAAAAAGAAAAAGAAATCGCTTCAAAGGAGTCTGCTTTACTCTGCCACTGAGTGTAGCGCAACCTTGGGCTGCGGAAGCCTTTAGAAAGGTCTTAGATAACACCAGGACATGTTTTACTGAAATTAGCTCTGAGGAACTTGTGAATACATGAATTATATACACATGAATATATACACAGAACTATTGTCTTCCCCTCGCGTCCTCTTTATATGGGGCTCCAGCAGCGCTCAGAAAGCAAGCCACGTCCACCTGTCGGTAATTATCATACAACGTAGTAATGTGTGTGCTTCTGCCTGGAGCAAGTGGATATTGAATGTTCGGTGTCTTCGTCGTGGTGGTAATTTCATTGTAAGCACGATGGGTCTTGGGTTACGTTGAGATGGTGTATGTAGCGTTATGGGGGATGGATGCTGTGTCCACTCCAACACACAAGGGGAGGAAAGTGTGACTCGTGTATGTCTGGGGAGTGTGGTTTCAATTGGCTGTATATGTCCGGTGCAGGGGTTCTTGAAGGCCGGGTTGGGAGGGTGGTTGCTCAGGTGTTTGCCCGATCATTTCTGTGTGTGTGTGTGTGTGTGTGTGTGTGTGTGTGTGTGTGTGTGTGTGTGTGTGTGGTTTTGTCATTGTTGTGTTTGATAGAGGCTTGACGGTGGGGGGGAGAGGAGGTGAGGGAGGGAGGGAGGGGAGGGTGATCTGTGAGTAAAGGTTGCTGTGGTGTAAGGTAGAGGTAAGCTTTGGACTTCCACCTGGGGTGGGGTGGAGTTGGTGGTTAGCGATAAGAGTGGTTTGGGTGGGAGGGGGAAGGTTTCCGCTACAAGGAAGTGTGTGCCGAGCCTGCTGCTGAGGTAGGAGTGTCCTGGAGGGATGTTTCGTTCCACTGTGCTATAGGTGTTCAGTGTTGGTGATTGCTGGGCAGCCAGTGATTGTTCTGGGTGCTCTGTTCTGTGTGGTTAGCAGCTCACCCATGGTTGATTAGGAGACGATTCACCGAACAGGTGGGTGGGGTAGTTCTTAAGGGTGGAATTCAGACAGCAACACACCCCTGGGTCCTTTCGAATCTCTTTGTGACAGTGCGAGATAACAGACACTCACAGGATTGTGTGGTACGAGGTAGAAGGCGTTGTAGATCGTATATTTATTTTTTCTTGTCCAGGTCTGGTACTCGGTGGTGTTCTGAGGAAATTCAGCTCGTGTTGCCTTTGTGTCGGTGTCCCTATGTGGGGAGCGAATTTCACGTGTATGTATTCATGTGAGGCCCGAGATTAGTTGGTGTTTTGTTCACTAGGGGGTGATTATAGAAGATGACTGGAGCGCATGGGGTGGATTCTCGCTTCCCTCTAGCTGAAAGGATGACTAAAGAGTCTTGTGGCGACGCGGTCCATCTGTCTGTTGAGGTCAGCCATTATTCCGGTTATGTAACGTAGCGCCGTGTGTTCGCTGTTGCTCCCGTGGTGTAAAGGGCATTGCGATGCGGTTGACAGGTCGTCTGCGTACAAGAGGACCTCCATGTTGAGGTCAGTTGAAGGTTAGGTTGGAAGTGATGGAAGGGGATTGGGAAGCTCCATTTGTATCGCTTACTGTTGCAGAGGGGAGAGGAGCCATCGTGTGCGACTCTGCCATGGACTCGGCCAACCCGCTATATTTGTCATCGTTGCTGGAGGGTGGTGTCGTGGGGGGGAGGTAGGGGTGGAGGAGGGGGGGGCAGTAGTGCCAAACGCTTCGTTGATGTCTATGGCTACTTGTATTATGGAGGAGGGGGGGGGGTTATGGTCGGTCGAAGCCATCAAGGATGTGTTGCGTGAGGTGTGTGAGTGTGTGTGTGTGTGTGTGTGTGTGTGTGTGTGTGTGTGTATGTGTATCATTTTGAAATGTTTCGTCTTAGATATCCTGGATTGATTCTCTCACATCTGGCCACCTCCGTCGCGGCCTAACTCTCCCTTTCGTACCTTTAACTAAATCAAGCAAAACAATTTTTCTTTTTTTTTTTCAGCCTCTGAAAATGTCTTCATCAGATCTTCGTTATGTTGTGCGGCAGTTTCTCCAGGTAGAGGGAATTCAAACACTGTCTATCACCTGCACTTATTTTCATTTCATTTACAGTTCAAGATTTTGATACAGCAATATTTACGTGCAAGACGTTTACAATTTTGATTAGAGAGAGAGAGAGAGAGAGAGAGAGAGAGAGAGAGAGAGAGAGAGAGAGAGAGAGAGAGAGAGAGAGAGAGAGAGAGATTTGAAGCTCTGATTCACTACGAAATCTTTTTTTTTTTGTCTAATTCATTTTGTTTATTCAAGCCATCTCGATTTCCTGGTGTGATCTGCTTGGTTGCTGGTGGAAGTCGTCGCTGGGGTGTGCAGGCCTCCTTGTACTGGCTGAAGAACGCTCACACCTCGAGTGCTGCAGGGAAGCCGTCTCCTTTATGCCCAGAGCTAGTCTAGTAGTGGTGATAGTGGGGACGACGGCGAATATGGCCTCGGGACACGAATTCGCGAACACCATGACGCGTGGGGACGAAGCTGTGAGTGTGGCCATGGTGGTGGTAGTGCGGGTAGGTTCCAAAGCGTCCGGCCGCCGGGACCGGCTCCGCAGCGGGCAAGGCCGCACTCAGCCCAAGGAGGACGCAGAGCATCACTGCCAACAGTGTCTGCAAAGAAAACTTTTGGTGTAAGACACGGTATGAAGATAGATAGGTAGATAGATAGATAGATAGATAGATAGAGAGAGAGAGAGAGAGAGAGAGAGAGAGAGAGAGTCAGTGATGGTCAAGGTGTCAGGTCTTGGTCGTCTGCTATAGTTCATGGGAAGGCAGAAGAAGAACACCACCGCCACATGACCCATCTCTCCCAAAGTTCACTAGTTCACGTGCGTCCTGCGTCCTACAATCAACCCCCCCGCCACCCGACTCCCATCCCTCTACCCCAGACGAAGGTAAATGTAAACACCTGAAGGTCTGGCCGACCCAGCAGGAAGACTAAAGATATTTCCTACAGGAGATCTCCATGTTGGCTTTGGCTGTGGTGTGGGTAGAGGGGCAGAATGGTTCATACCGGGAGGCAGAAATAGTATAAAACTGAAGCGATGAAAGATAACGAAATGGGGGAAACATAGCAGTTAACGGCGTGTGAGGGAGGACAGGTGATGGAGGAGCAACGAGAACTGAGTTAAAGGTGAGGGACATTCTGTGGACACGACGTAGCTGACCAACCGACATCAGCCTACTAGGTGTTACTTCCCTCACTCCTAATACAACAACAACAACAACAACAACAACAACAACAGCAACGTCCAGCTTTAGCCTACACATCGCCAGCCTCCCACGGTGGGGCGTCTCTCTTCCACGACAAGAGGCGAGGTTCTCCTCCTCCCCCGGGAGGGCACCACCTGAACGAAGTTCCTGTGAACAGTGGTGAATAGGAGAGAGGTAAGGTTCAAGCGTGAGGCTGGAGCGTGTTGTGAGGGTGATAGTGTCTGCAGCTGGTGGTGGTGGTGTCGGGGAAAGGTCCCAGTGTGAGGCTGGGGAAAAAAAATACGAGGTTTCCTTAAAATCAAAATGTCTTAAAGCACTGGAAAATAACCTTAATGTAATTGGTCCTGGCAGTGAATTGTGCGACTCGTTTTACAAAACCCATTTTGGCCTTTTTCTGGAGCTTCACGAAGTCCTTGTGACAGCAAGATAAGGAGACGTACGACCTCCGAGAGAATGACCTGGTAAGAGTTAATTAAGGACTCTGGTCAGCATATCCCGAAAGGATTCTTGGGGGGTGTCAAACAACCACAGGTTCTGCCTACATCTTTGGTCAATATGATCTCAAGTGAGAGTAGCGGCAGCCACACACGGACGCTGGTAATGTGCCATACTATCTGAGACAGTTTAGGACAAAGGGACACTCATCATTAGACAGCTTAGCAAAGGACACACATCAATAGACAGTTCAGGAGAAAAGAACATTTATCCCTGGACAGCTTAGGACAGAGGAACGTTCGTCAGTAGACAGCTTAGGACAGAGGAACATTCGTCAGTAGACAGCTTAGGACAGAGGAACATTCGTCAGTAGACAGGATCATCAAGTTGGATGTAACCGAGTCTTGACGTCAAGGACGCTCGGCTGACAGGAGCTGCGAAACGGCGGGACATTGTCGCGTGAACGCTGACTGTATCCTTGACTGTCTGTACTGGTGACGGACGGATCAGGGATTCGACAGTTGTGGAGTATATGGGGGAAGAGGATATCTACTGGAGGTCGGTAACAGTATATCTAAAGTAAACTAATTTACATGAGCAGATGGCTCTTCCCCACCCACCATCAAAACAGATGGAGACTGAAGTGTACAGCAGAAGGCTCTTCTCCACCCACCATCACAACAGATGGGGACTGGAGTGTACAGCAGAAGGCTCTTCCCCACCCACCATCACTACAGATGGAGACTGGAGTGTACAGCAGAAGGCTCTTCCCCACCCACCATCACAACAAATGGAGACTGGAGTGTACAGCAGAAGGCTCTTCCCCACCCACCATCACTACAGATGGAGACAGTAGTGTACAGCAGAAGGCTCTTTCTCACCCACCATCACTACAGATGGAGACTGGAGAGTACAGCAGAAGGCTCTTCCCTGCCCACCATCACAACAGATGGAGACTGGAGTGTACAGCAGAAGGCTCTTCCCCACCCATCATCACTACAGATGGAGACTGGAGTGTACAGCAGAAGGCTCTTCCCCGCCCACCATCACAACAGATGGAGACTGGAGTGTACAGCAGAAGGCTTGACAGACTATAACTAACTATAGGGAAGAGGACACAGGACATAGCCCATGAAAGATACGAGTGTAAACAAAGGATCTGAAAGAAATGGGGTTGGAAAACATACTGTTGTGCAAACATGTGGCCAAACGCTGAGGTCTGGCTAGAAGTAAATAAGACCAGAAAGTTTTCATTTTCAGGAAACACGAAATTCAAGATGACTGAAAGAACGACCACAACTTCATCACTTCGGAACAATTCTACAAACTTGTCTCCACACGAGCTTCCACTAACTTTACCACTCCACCATATACACAGGGGAATATCATGGGAATTATTACAGGGAAGTTCTGTAAATAGACACTTGTGCGGGTTAAAGTCAACTTCCCCATAGTTGTCTTGGCTCGTAAACACAGAGAGGCAACAAACATTGAGCGATCTTACCACCTTCATGTTGTCTTGAGAGGGAGCGGAGGTCTGAGGTCGCTCTAATGTGCCGAAGCGAAGTTCTGATTCATATATATACCCAAAGGAGCGGGTGGGTGAGGCACGTTTGGGGGTGGGCGGGATGGTCACGTCACAGGATAGATTGGAAAATTGGGGTGGGTGGGGGGGAGGAGGAGGAGGAGGAGGAGGAGGGGCGTAGGAAACCTGGCGGAACAGGGAAGGAAGAGAAGTCAGAGGGTGGGAAAGGGAGGGAGGGTCGTCGAGGTAGTCCTTCAGGTAGAGAGAGACATGAAGACCTCGAAGTCAAGAACTCCAGCATAAGTTCGTTGTGTCAGGTCCTCCAGCTAAGCTGGGTAACAAGAACAGTTGACTTAACCAAAACCAAGGTCAGTCGCTTCTATGTGTTCCCAAGACCATTAGTTGATTCCAGTTTTTCTCCCTCTCTCTCTTCCCCTCCCCCCTATCCCCCCATTTTTTTTGTCCCCTCAACCCCACCCCTTAGTGATTCCCCCTTCCCCACTTCTCCGTTTTCTGTCTCCCCCAAGTGGGTCCAGCTAACCCATTTCCTCACCCTAATTTTATGGCGAGGTGGACTTTCCAAGGTCCTCCCAGGAATTAGAATTTAAGACGTGTTACACAAGAACGCTGGGACGGCTGGATACGGTACGCAGGAACGCTAGACCAAACATGGTACACAGAAAACTCCAAATGTCAGATCTCACAACTCCTGAGAAGATGTTTCCTTTATTTTGTTGGCTGTATTTGTTCATGGTTTACACAGTGGCTAGGACAGAGCCCCTGACAATGGTTTACACAGTGGCTGAGACAAAGTTCTTGACAGTTTACATAGCTGCTGGGACAAAGCCCTTGACATGCGGAACAATGTCAGTGACATGACTAAGAAAAATTACACTCATGATATCAACTTTTTTCTTCATGTGCTGTCATGATTAACCTTTGGCCTTTACCTTCATGACCACCGCCATCATAAACACATTAAACAGCCATGGGGACGTCCCATATCTTGGCCCCAGACTCACCTTTTCCTCTCTTCCGACTTGCACGCACCTACGCCTTACTCGCGTCCCCACACAACATATATATATATATATATATATATATATATATATATATATATATATATATATATATATATATATGTAGACTAAAAGGGGAGGGAGCGGGTGGCTGGAAATCCTCCCCTCTCGTTTTTTTCTTTTAATTTCTCAAAAGAAGGAACAGAGAAAAGGGCCAGGTGAGGATATTCCCTCAAAGGCCCAGTCCTCTGTTCTTAACGCTACCTCGCTAACGCGGGAAATGGCGAATAGTATGAAAGGAAAAAGAAATTTTATATATATATGTATATATATATATATATATATATATATATATATATATATATATATATATATATATATATATATATATATATTCTTAACACTTTCCTCAGAGCATCTCTATGAACCCTATCGTGTCTTTTCTCCGGATCTATACATGGCACAGACGACGCCCGTCAAAGGGAGTGTCAGACAGTGAGAAGGTGGATACTGGGGTCTGGCCTTCATAATGTACCACCAGTGATGCCAAACACCTCACCACTGACGTAGCAGAGATCAGTCAGAAGCAAAAGAACCAGACACTGGCATTTCCCACCCAAACAAAGATGAAGTATTTGGATGACGGAAAAGGATTGAGAGACCAGACTGTAATCGTGTCTTACAGTGGGAAGGAAGTGGATTACAGGAATCGACTTTTGGAAAAGCAAACTTAGAAGTGGTATACAGAGTCAAACTCTCTCCCCAGAAGTGAGGGATGTAAGCTATGCATACAAGCCAACGTCAGTTTTGTCGTGAAGTATTTGGACAAAATCTTCAGGAAGATATCCCTCACGTTAAGTTTTACCTGAGTTTCTTTATGAATCGGTTTCTTTGGTTGAGAATCCTGCTTGATCTATCAAATTAAGTCAAGGACGCAAAAAAAAAAAAAGAAAAAGATAAGGTACGAAAAGAGCTGGGAAAATATTGACCACAAACTGGACGAGAGATGGACTAGGTGTGTGTGTGTGTGTGTGTGTGTGTGTGTGTGTGTGTGTGTGTGTGTGTTTTGGAGGAAAGGTTGGAGAGTATGTGTGTGTCTGTGTGTGTTGGAGGAAAGGTTGGGGAGTGTGTGTGTGTGTGTGTGTGTGTATGTGTGTGTGTGTGTGTGTGTGTGTGTGTGTGTGTGTGTGTGTGTGTGTGTGTGTGGTAGGAGAGCACAGGTGTCATACTCACCCGTCATGTTGACCACCAGTAGTCGTGGTGTCGTAAACTAGTTCTCCCGTGTTTGGACCTTGTACCACCAGAGGGCAAGGCAGGCGGTCGGGCAGGGGGAAGGCTTGAGAAGGACTTGAGGGAAAGCATGAGACTCGTGCTGACCAGACTGGACTGTGCATTATGTGCTGCTGCCTGCGAGAAATATGACACATGGACGACAGCAATGTAAGGAGCAGGGTTCGAACCCAAACACACACACACACACACACACACACACACACACACACACACACACACACACACACACGGGCCTCCTTGGTGTTTCTGACCATGAGTCAGTGAAGGACTGCCAGGGAACGGGCCATACCCAACCCGTGTGTGTCCATCCTCCCCTCTGGGGGCTGGTCGGGAAATGGGTACCAGGCCTAGGATGTGGCATACATGTGTGTGTGTGTACACACGTAGGAGTAAGGACACGGTACACACACACACACACACACACACACACACACACACACACACACACACACACATACATACACACACACATGGCTCCTCTCATGATACCAGAGAGAGGAGGATGAAGTACACCATAGACACAGTACAGGTGGCACGTTAGTCACACGACCCCTAGAGACGATACGAAGTCGGGCCGGACAAACTTTGGCATCCGAACGTGCGTGTACTGGACATAATGGAGCAGGAAGAATACGGAACACTCCCTCGGTGTTACGGTACGCTCCCTCGGTGTTAAGGTACACTCCCTCGGTGTTAAGGTACACTCCCTCGGTGTTACGGAACATTCCTTCGGTGCTACGGTACACTCCCTCGGTGTTATGGTACTCTCCTTCGGTGTTATGGTACGCTCCCTCGGTGTTAAGGTACACTCCCTCGGTGTTAGGGAACACTCCCTCGGTGTTGCGGAACGCTCCCTCGGTGTTACGGAACACCCCCTCGGTGTACTCTTTCACTGTATAATGAAGAATATGTATATTTTTCGATACATCGCTGAACAGTCCAGGGGAGGTGGCAAATGTCCCCCTCCATATACCAGTTCCACTTCCCCTCCCACCCTTCCCCCTCCCCCCGCCCACGGCAACAGCCTCCACACAAACCATTGGGCGTTCGCAAGTGAACGCCCTGAGGGCAGGGGCGTGGCAGGCAGCGCGCTCTCGCTCTCGGTGGCCTGTCAGCGTTGAAGAGCCAGCATAGTTGATAGGGAGGGAGATCAGCGGCGTTTGAAGAGCTGGCGTGCTGTCAGTCAGTAGGGAAGGTCGGCAGCGTTGAAGAGCCAAGCGTAGCTGAGATGGAGGTCATCAGCGTTGAAAAGCCAGGGTTAGTTTACAGGGAGGTCGGCAGCGTTGAAAAGCCAGGGTTAGTTTACAGGGAGGTCGGCAGCGTTGAAAAGCCAGGGTTAGGTTACAGGGAGGTCATCAGCGTGGAAGGGCCAATGGTAATTAATAACGGGACCAGCAGCGTTGAAGAGCCTAGTGCACGCAGTAAGCAGCGACGCACATCACATCAGCGTAGAACAACCCAGTGCAGTTTGCGTGGGGGTCATCAATAACGTTGACCACCTCTGCCATGGACGGCCATTAAAACCATTGTCGCCCTCAACCTGGGCTCGCTGACGCTGACCCACTCTCATGCTTCTCCTGCTCGCATTCCCTGACACAGACTCTTGTCAGCCTGTGTCACCACGTATATATCTTCCCTCCCTCGCACTGCTGACCCCTTCCGTCTGTCATTGTGTGCTGCTCAGGAGGGACGAGTCTATAGTGGAACTGTCACACCTGCTCGCACGAAGCTGTATTGATAACGCCAGCAGGGACCTGGTGTATAAAGAAATCTTGTGTGTCGTGTATTTATAAATAAATGAGTAAACATGACCATTATGCTAGAGATAATGATAAATGATACCCACACATACAGTATACATTATATATATATATATATATATATATATATATATATATATATATATATATATATATATATATATATATATATATATATTTATTTATTCGTTTATTTATCTAATTTTCCAAAAGAAGGAACAGAGAAGGGAGCTAAGTGAGGATATTCCCTCTGTAGCTCTATCCTCTGTTCTTGACGCTACCTGGCTAACGCGGGAAATGCCGAATATGTATGGGAATGGAATATATGTGTGTGTGTGTGTGTGTGTGTATGTGTGTGTGTGTGTGTGTGTGTGTGTGTGTGATGGTCACGTTCCACGTTGCATGTTACCACCTGCAGGTTAGTCACCCCTGGCCAGGTAGTGCGGGACTGTGGCGCGGTTAAACCCAGGGAAGTTCCCTCATCCTCGGGGCGTACTCCATCACGTCCCAACCAGCCCAGTTCCACCTTCAAGGTTTGACGGCCATTACATCAGACCGGTCTGCTCCTCCTCCTGCTGCTGCTACTGCTACTGCTGCTGCTACTGCTGTTGTTGTTGTTGCTGTTGCTGCTGTCGTTGTTGTTGTTGCTGCTATTGCTGTAGTTGTTGCTGCTGCTGCTGTGGTTGTTATTGTTGCTGCTGCTGCTGTGGTTGTTATTGTTGCTGTTGCTGTTGCTGAAGTAGGATTTTCCATGAAAGGAAAAAAATATAAGAGCCAATTCCACCCATATGTCTTGGAGAGAGAGAGAGAGAGAGAGAGAGAGGTGGGGGTGACCTTCAGACAACAGAGAAAAGGGAAATACATTGATCATTTTACAGGGTCTAGACCTACCCTGGATGAAAGACATCGCTCACGTTGCATTGCCAAACTATCCAACATATGAGTCGTATCTTGAGTGTAACAACTTCCTTCCTAATGACCAGATTCACTTTGTGTGTGTGTGTGTGTGTGTGTGTGTCTGTGTGTTAAGACCCATACGCTCATCATGTTACCCCTGTTCCTTGGCCTTATGTCTAATACTGTGTCTTTATGTATACAACATACCTACGCATCTCAGCTGACGCAAGGTACACATTCATCGACCAGCCCCCTAAAGGATGAAGTGGATCAATGGTGTGCATGAGAGCCGACGGCCCCTCCCGGGATTCGAACCCAATCCCATTAGATCAGTGCGTCGAAACGCTCAACACCTGCTCTGCGAAGGCTCATATCATCACCTGTTTGTGCAGGTGATGGGTTCCGCCTCTTGTCGCTGACTGCTGTTACTCAATTCCTTGGCTTTTCCAGCGGTAGCCACGTTTACCTACCAATAATTTGGCACGTTCCACGAATCCACAGCTCTGCTTACGAATTACCTTCCTCACGTCCGTTCGTGCACTTCGCTTGTTTTGCTTCCATTTGTGGTCCCTCCGTGCACTTCGCTTTGTCTTGCTTCCATTTGTGGTCCCCTCGTGCACTTCGCTTTGTCTTGCTTCCATTTGTGCTGTCACTTCTAAGATTACTATTCAGTGTTGAGAAACCCATTCTATGACACTGTTGTCGTCCTAGGCCTCTCGGGTATGTGTATGTAGTCGTCATGTCTCCCCTGAGTTTTTCTCAGGTGCCAGTGTGGGTAGATTGGTGGGGGTCTGTCCCTCTCTCTCCTCATCTTTTTCGTCGCTCATTCCTGCCAGTTCAACAAGCGTTTTTTTCTCTTTTTTTTTGCGCTCATGTGTCCCCTTTGCACAGCTCTCTGCGACTTGTCCAACCGAGGCCAGGCTGTTACCGCATATACCCCAGCGCCAGGTGAGTATACCTAGTCCGTAGATCGACCTACCCAGAGATCTCACTCACGATCCTTCTCGTACCCTGCGCGAAGTGACAGGATCGAGGTGGTGGTGGTGTCGACTCCTTGAGCCTCCCAGAGGGTTCGACTCCTGAAATTCGCCTCAGTATGTGTGTGTGTGTGTGTGTGTGTGTGTGTGTGTGTGTGTGTGTGTGTGTGTGTGTGTGTGTGGTGGGGCGGCTGTGGGCGGTGTATGGCACCCACAGTCGCTGTGGTTCCTTCTGACATGATGGGGGCCAGGTCTTCGTTCCTCTCCCTCTCTCTTGGCTCCCTGCTTCCGTCATCTGCCGGAGGGTCTTTTGTCTCTTCGTGTTGTTGTCTGGCTGGTTATTTGGGCTGGAGGCCTATCAACTGCCAGGGTCGTTAAGGCCGTCAACGTCAAGTTATATAACCACCGATCGAAGAATCGTGGACACCTTCATCAGGTATTAAAGATGATGATAATACAGACACTTATTATGTATATGGCCAGGCAGGGTTTTTTTTTTTCTTTATTCCCTCTTGT
>NC_092282.1:10533986-10621486 GCF_036320965.1 Panulirus ornatus
ATATATATCCCAGTTATCCTTTCATCTTCTCTACTTTATCTAGGAGAGACAGATATCATCGAATTCATAAACACCTGTATTAAAGGTCACTCTTGGATATTTCGTAATTTTACATATTTACTCTTACGTTAGTATAATGTAAGACCTTTCTTTTGGATCATCTTTCTTTCATTTGTGTTGCAAAGCCACAGAGACTAGGTAGAGAACGAGGAAGAGTTAGGGCGTAGACCATTCGACCTGTGGACTCCGTCTGTGTCAGGGGATGTGTGTGTGTGTGTGTGTGTGTGTGTGTGTGTGTGGTCTTCGAAATATCTTTAACGCCTGAAGAAAATGTCAACATTTTTTTTCCGGTTATTGGAAGTTTAGCTTGACGTTGACAGCCTTAATAGTGACCCTCGGTAGTTAGCAAGCCAGTTGCCCAACCAGCCTACCAACCAGCCGACCAAGAAGCCAGCCAGCTCAACAAACAGCCAACCAACCAACCAACCAACCAGCCAGCTAACCAGCCAACTAACCAACCAGCCAGTCAGCCAACCAACTAACCAACCAACCAACCAACCAACCAACCAACCAACCAACCAACTAACCAGCCAACCAACCATCTAACCAGCCAACCAACAAACCAACCTCAGTCTGACCAAGATGGACCCTTAGAGGCATCGAGTTGCGCGCGGCTGGTGGTGTAGTTGAGGGTATAATGTTACCGTGAGGCACCGTGGGAGGGTCTGGTGATCCTGAAAGTCGTCATCAGTGTGTCCTGCCGTAAGCAAGTGCCAGCTGACCCAGCCATCCTCGTCTCCAGGACGTCTCCAGCGAGTGGAGACATCAGGAGCTCCCGGGCGAAACGGCAGGTGACGCCAGGCCAGAATCGGTAATTCATACGGGCCGCTGTGGGTGTGAGGCGGAGCGCTCCTTTCAAATTGCTTCCCTCGGAGCCTTGATCATGAACTGCTGGAAGAGAGAGAGAGAGAGAGAAGAGAGAGAGAGAGAGAGAGAGAGAGAGAGAGAGAGAGAGAGAGAGAGAGAGAGAGAGAGAGAGAGAGAGAGAATGGGATGGTCTTCAAGTTTCTGCAGTACCTTATTTCCAGTCGCCAGGGTTCATAGTAAAGGAATTTATTCATACGTAAGAACCGTTAGATCAAGATTTCCAGACCTTCCCATGTTGCTCAAGTTGATGTGGTCAGTAGGTCAAGCACGACACATATGCTCGCCGTTAACCTAAATACTCAGTGTGGTAAACCAACACAAACCTACAATAGACGACCAGGGAAATGTCATTACCCGTTAGAAACAAAAGGAGTTCAGATCACACTGTCACTGGGTGCGGAGGCCTGGAATCTATTCAATGCCTGAGGAGCAGCCGAGGGGGAAAAAAGTCAACATTTCCGGGATCATATGCTTGAATGCCAGGATCACCACCAGACTCTAAGCTTTCACTGGAAATGGGTTTTGATACACGACTATAAATGAAAGGTTTATCATGCACTAATACTCTTAATGAGAGCCTCTGGTGTGTTACGGATACACCATCTGTGTTCACCCAGATCAAAACCTGGATGGTTGACATGATCTTCACCCCGACTACACACACACACACACCATTTGGATACAGCAGATCCATAACACACTCTCATTCACCAACGCGTTGCAGCGTCCATGGCGATATTCTCATATCGTCATCCCTGTCGTGATGTCAGAACATGACTGGTGTCATAAGAAGGTGTCATGTGCCCCGCATGTTCTCACCAGCGGGGTTCCAGTTTCCAGGCGGCGTCTCCTGCTCGTGTGGCACAAGGGGGCGCCGAGTCATTCAACCCATCTCTCCAGGTTCCAGGCCCGGCCAGCCAGCTAGTCAGTCAGTGCTCTGCCACCAGTAAGGGAGGATACAGACACGGTCAGACGGTGGCTTGTGATGTGTGTATGTGTGTGTGTATGTGTGTGTGTGTGTGTGACTAGATCTTTTCGTGGTGTTGGTAAAGGAAAAAAAATATTGTTGTTTAAAGAAAATGGTTCAGAAATTTGGCGTTAGTTAAAACTGGATTTACTTCCGCCTTTTGAACGCCGTTGACTGAAAATTTCGAGGAAAAAAAAAGACCAGTAAATTCAACGTCAACTAAAATGAAGAAGCCTTCATCATACCCTGATCCTCTCATCATCATTCGTTGAATACAATGATCACCGTGAACTATGGACTGGGTCAGTGGCTGTGTAAGTGGCATCACAAGTAGCGTCCAGGTAATACCCGATAGTTCTCCGTGAATCCTCAGACATTCACTAATTACAAAGAAAACATCGATACGCGCGCGCGCGCGGGGGAGAGCCACATTTCGGAAGCCATCACCCGACAGATGAGGTGACCCAACAATATTACGCTGAGGCTTTGAGATGGCACTTCTGCCATGCCCGACTCCCCCAACCTTCGTCAGGGTCGCCCGTGTCATCGCGCTGTTCAGCTTGGCGGGCGTCTTTGTCTACTACCGCCGCACGCGGGAGGTGAAGCCCTCACTCACTTTAGTCGGGGATGACGGAAATACGATGGTGACGCTTTCCCCCGACGAGTTCCCGAGATACCAGAGGTTGCAGGAGGCGGGGAGAGACGGGAGCAACCCGGCGTCGTCCCACCGTCAGCAGACCGTACGGAAGCAAGCGCTAGATGTCTTCGACTTCGTGGTCATCAAAAATAAAGTCTACCCGAAGAACGCGAGCTTGCCGAGGATGACCCAGTGGAAGTACCCGCTGCTGAAACCCTCGTATGGAGCTCTTCTGAGGCAACTGGACTTCTCCGGCTACAGTAAAAAGGTGAGATGTACACAAAGACCCAACATATTTTTTTTTTTTTGATCCGTCTTTTCGTGTCTTTGACATTTCATGACCTTGACTTTGATACTGTGGCCTAAATATATTGGCTTCGTTCTTATAATTATCATGTGACCCTTGACCTATGGCGAGTAACATCGTTTTCCTCTATCTAGAACAATTATATGTCACTCTTAAACCCCCACTCCCCCGTTAAGCTAATGGCCAGATATTTTTTCATGCTTGACCTTTAAGCCCTTGGACCATTGAGTCCATATTACTGTGGCGTCTTGGGTCACACAACAAACTCTTTAAGTGTTATCAGATTTTATTTCGTTTTAAAAACATTTCGAATATCTCAATTTTTCCCTCATAATTACCAATGTTGCTTTCCATGATCATAGATTTATCAAGATCATTATACTCATGGGTGTAGCGAACGCTTACTGTTAGTGTTTTTGGTCGTGTTCGTGAACGATTCTTTGAGGAAGTGTGGATGCGCGACCTCGACCGGTTTCTTTTTTGCTCTTCTTTCCAGGAGCGGAAATTCCTGGAGAGTCACGTCCGCGTGATGGTCCAACGGGCCGAACACCTGAGCCAGGAGTGCAGCAGCGTCGCGTGGGAGTCGACCACCACCACCACCACCACCTCCTCACTGAACATGATCTGGGACACCAAACACCACCCGAATGTCCTATGGTGCCCTATTTATAAGGTGGGTGATGGAGATGGCGAGGAAAGACGTCTTAAAAAAAAAAATGGTGTTTCATAATAGAGAATACTATGTATGGTTTTCAGACTGGTTGTATGAGAGAAATAATGGTGTCGTGAATAGGTTTGAGTTTCATGTGTTTTCTTTTTTCTCAGATCGTTCGTATGTTATTCTTTTTTTTCATCGGCTGTGGGTCATGTAAATAAATGGTCATGGATTTGAAGTTCAGTATATGAATGGAGGGCTGTAGCTATGTTTGGATGCAGCATACGACCCACACCGTAAACTTTATATTGCACGAGGGATTTTCCTGCTTCGTGTCTGAACCGGAAAGAAATCAGATGAAATCTTGGCAGATTTACTGGTCGAACGGGATCTTTCGCTGCTCCAGTGACAATTTGCCAGTTCGGACTCTCCTGCTTGATACAGACGAGTTTTCTGTCTTCTAGCAAGAGGCTTAAAGACCGAGAAAACACAAGTTGCCAAATGGTGAGAAAGAAAGTCAATTCAAATAAATTTTTGAAAGCGATTGCCCTTCAAAAGTTTTGTGTTACGATCTTAACCGTCAAAATTCTTAACCAGTTTCAAAGGAAATTATCTGGAGATGATGAGAGTTAAATGCGTCATGGAATGTTATGAATAAAGAGGGTGGCGGGCAGACAAGCGGTTCCCGGGATGTCTTAGCGGTATACCGTTGACTCAGGGAGGAACCGTTGCTACTGTTGGCGGTGTTGCTAATGACGTGGGGGAGGTGGTGGTGGGGCGTTTCCGGGGGAGACGGAGCGAGGAATTTGGTGGGTGGGGATGGTGTTGTTGCTGAGGGAGACAAACGTAAGGAGGGAGGGATGATAGAGGTGGTATTGGGAAATTAGGAAGATCAGGGGAGCGGCAGGGAGAGGGTGGAGAATGTGGAGGGGAGGGAGTTAAAGAAATGGTTGCGACGAAAGAAAAATATGTGAAAATGGGGATAAAGGAAGAAATGGAAATATGTTGGAGGGTGGATTTCAACGGAGAAGACCGACTTGGGAAGGCGAATATTGAGAGAAATGGGTAGATTCGATCTGTCTAATTGGTAGACTTGTCTCTTAGACATATAACTGATAAGGCGCACAGGATGTGATAGGAAAATATATAATCACTAAGCACCGTAGTTAGACTTGACTCTCCGTCATTAGCGAAGTTTAGAGAACGGTGTGGAGGTGGTAGATAGTTAAGGAAAATGGACGTGAAAGGGCGTCATGCACGGGTAGGCTGCTATTATGCTCGCATGAGTTGGGGTCGTGTGTGTTAGCCAGGCAGAGGAGCAGTGCACTTCAGGACAAATGCAAATTAGAACATCAAACAAACGGATTTTAGTGTGAACAAGATAATCATTTTTCCTACGTAGGTGGTAATAGGAATATATATATATATATATATATATATATATATATATATATATATATATATATATATATATATATATATAGTCATTATTTCTCAGAGAGCTTACGTCATTCACTCATCTTAAATAACTGGGAAACATGTGAAAAATAACATTCAAATATACTTTAGAGTAATGAGAATAAACTGTTATAACCACCATGTTTATTTTGTTTCCCAAGGATAGAAAACTAACTGATTCTAACTGTTATTTTCTGGCAGGTAGCATCAACAACCTGGTCCATAAACTTCCTACGTCTGGCACACTTCAACGACGGCAACGTGGAGCTCCTCAAGCTGCCACCTAAGCTAAGGGAGAAGATGAAATTCTCTGTAAGAATACGTTTTAATGAGTATGTATACGTTGGTATGGAGTGCATGGATACCTTGGTATGGAGTATATGTATACCTTGGTATGAAGTAGGATTATACAAATTCTCATGCCGAGTGAGGCTGTGTGTCAAGATTTAGTCATGGATATTTCTAAAAGAAGGAAGGGCTCGTTCGGTGTGCTGGGAGGTACATGATTTTAACTTAGTCCGGTGCTACGATCGTGGAGTACAGTGATGCGACCCTTGGGGTATGATGGCCTGACCTTTAGCCTGAACCTTTTCGGTGAGGGTTGGGAGGGGGGTGGGAGGTCAAAGACCAGCCTATCGCGATATATTCGTGCTCGCTCAACGCCGAATGACACACACCTATGTCACCCTCTGTAATGTGCAGGATATACGTGAGCAGCATTTCCCCATATCCCCAAGGATAATAATAATGATGATGATGATGATTGCGATGATAATGATAACTGCAATAATGATAATTCATTATTACCAGTAGTAACAATAGTAGTTGTAGTGAACATTATTCCTTTCGAAGGTTAAGTATGGTGCTACACAACGTAAGGCGAGCGAACTCTATCCTCCTCCTAGGGACCTGGAAGATAGGGCTCGGGTCTTCAAGAACAGCCTCCGTGTGATCATTGTGAGACATCCCTTTTCCAGGTGAGCGCCTCACTCGTCCATGTTGTCCAAGGGGGAGGCATCTTTGGCACATCTACATTTTTTTCTGATAGTGTTCACTAGACTTGCAATATGCTAAAACTTCTTAATCACAATCACACTTCCTTTTTTTTTGAGTAATCTCACAGAGCCGCTGGAAAATAACCCGAAAGTCTTTTATAGGAGCATATATATTGGCCCATTCACTTCAGTCGGCAACATCATCACACTTTCAGAATATTTTTTTTTCCCTGAATTGTTTGTCTCATTCTTGGGGATTACTTACTCGAGCGAATCCTAGTGTACGAAGGAGGATTTCCCTCCATTGCATCTTCTCAACACTGAGTCCAACCCTACTTACTCGAGCGAATCCTAGTGTACAAAGGAGGATTTCCCTCCATTGCATCTTCTCAACACTGAGTTCAACCCTATTATGTCTGAACTGTAAGATGCTGTAATGTGTTAAGGCTCTGTATCAACAGGAGTAGAGTCACGTCGAAGAATTTCCCCTCTCGAGGAGTTCACAGTTCCCAGCGACTGAAGGTAGCACGCTCGAACCTCTGGACATATCCTGGGTAACACCAGAACTCTTTTTCATGGATATTTTTCCTTGGGTTATCATATATATATATATATATATATATATATATATATATATATATATATATATATATATATATGAAAAACACTAGGGCTTGGATGAGAATCTTTAACTTTATTGGCTTACGTTTCAGAATTTACATGTACCACAATCAAATCTTATAAAGAACGGATATCATGCATGTAATATCTTCATTGTGAGATTCTGTTAAAAGCATAAAATGTAAAACGTCCCCTGAAAAATGGTATATTACAAAAGCCCAATATGAATGACTTTGAGTAAGAATAAAGAAACTTGATCATGATTAACAATCCCACGTTACCTAAAATGCATTAAAACGTGACTCAGATTCAACAGAGGCCATATTTCTAAACTGAGATTAAGAGTGGTTTGGATAGGATATGCTCAGTGCGGTTGCAAAAAAGTCTTGAGGTTATAATGGGAAGATGTTTGTTCCATTGTGACAGTTGAGTGTTTGTGTTAACTAAGCAGCTAGCGATTGTTCTGAGCGCTATGTTTCATGGTTTGCAGCTTTGTTACTTCTGTTTTTGACATGGTGGGGTGACCAGGCAAGTGAGGCATAATGTAGGGTAGATTATATTACAGTAGAGTGTTACTTCCAGGGCCAGTGCATAGTGTGGATGGTTACCGATAGAGAGAGAAAATATACGATAACATTCAGTTCATTATAGATGTCTCAGATGTTCTCAGTGACTGTGATTCTTGTCCCCGTCTTCTAAACCAGGTTGATTTCAGCATACCGGGACAAGATGCAGAAGATGGAGCCTCGCCCACCGCAACACAAGTTCAGGGAACTGCAGCTGAGCATCATCGCCAAATACAGGAAGCCAGACAGCGCAGAGACGTCTCCCTTCCCTACCTTCCCAGAGTTCATCCAGCATGTTATCGACTCCACGAAAACGTTGAAAACTAGGAAGGACTGGATGACTAATGTAAGCATGAACAGAGAGAGAGAGAGAGAGAGAGAGAGAGAGAGAGAGAGAGAGAGAGAGAGAGAGAGAGAGAGAGAGAGAGAGAGCAACCGCTTGTCTATCTACATTCCCTCAATACGATAGGGTTAGCGTATCGCTCACCACATTCCTTGCACATCAGGTCATCTTGTTTCTCTCTGCTGCCACTTCTCTTGTGTAGTTAGTTGTCAGTCCGAGGTTCATCAGGGACTGTCTTCAACCATGTGTCGAGTTTTCTTTTAGATATTCCTGAAGTAGTCAGTCAATGGATGGTTCTTATTTCTCGCCATATTGCATCAAAACATCATTTCCAGCTCTTTTTTTTCCAGGACTCATGACTTTCTTCATGACTCTTTTTGTCCATGAGAATCTACTTCTTCCATTAATCTATTAATGGAATCTCTTTTTATTAAAACTTCTCTTTAGGTAGTGCATGTTGCACCAATTCAAGTACTATCCTGATTGTTCTTTCATTGTAATCATTTTAAGTTTATGTGTGCGTGTCCGTGTACTAGTGACTTTTATATAAACTGAGGTGCTTTCTGTTACATCACTATTTTCCAGGGCTCATTTCTTTTAAACTTTGCTTCATGAAAACTAGTTTTCATTCAGGTAGTGTGCTGGAGACCATACTGGGTCCAGTGTAATGTGTGTGCAACTGATTACAACCTCATCCTCAAGCTAGAGACAATGGAGGAAGATGAGAAGTTCCTCATCACTCTAACTGGGATGGAGGAGCTCAGAAGAGTAAGTTGGTTACAAAAGTTAAGCCTTACTAAAAGGAAATGATTAGTTTCCATCATTCAAGATCTTAAGAATCAATAAACTGCATTATATAGGAATTAGTTATCAGATATTTAAGGGAGCATTTGGCAAACATTTATCTGAGAGACCTCTTTTATGTTATTCAAGAAATAATCATGTAACACCAGGAAGTAATAATAATCTCTTGATTCACTTGAGTCTTTTCTGAAAAAGATTATGGATTTAGATACTGTTAAACTGAATTTAGAAACGGTTATATTACTTCACTGCTAACCATGATTATGAGGAAATGCTACTCTAAAGGGAATAGTATAAGTTATTTCCTCCTTGCCCCATTTCCATGCAGCTGTTAAGAATTGTAGCCTGCCACTAACACTGAACACAAAAAACGTAAATATAGCAGTACTCTAGTTCCTCTTTCCCAAGTCATACTCATTTCCCTATTCTACCTCATCTGCTTTCATCATGGAGGTTTTCCCTTTGGTGATAATACAGAATAGCTTAGTGTAAAAATAGGATGTGAGCTGTACTTGTTTATCCCTTTTTTGTTTTAACTTCTAATTTTTACCACCAGTTGAAGGCTCATGAGTGGCGCCATCTGAAACGGAAAACACCATCAGGGGAGCTTATTAAACAGTACTTCAGTCAGCTCACTGTTCATCAGATACAGGAGCTGCATCAACAATACCTCCCAGATTTCTTACTCTTCAATTACAAAGTAGATGAAGACCTGCTAGCAAGTGCAAAAAACTAAAGAAAGACTAAGCATAATAGTCTTCAACTTCAGCAGCAGTAGTAAAATACCATGCAATTCGTGATGGATTGTTATCTTCCAATAAATGACATTAGTTATAATTGACAAATAATCATATAAGCCTAAGACCCACTTTACAGGGCTCATGCAGCATCAAGGGTGCAATACAATCGGTTGAAGAAAGGGGCAGGACTCCTTTTAAATGAGTTCTTCAATGAGACTGTACTCTTTTCCTTTACCCATTGATTTGGATATTACTTCGCTGAAGATGACTCTTCACTTGTAGTGTAACTGCATGCAGACAGTCCGGTTATGCCAAGCTGGTTATGTGTTTGCTGTTATAAAATAAGTCTTTATGATGTAGTCATCTGATTATAACTGACACTGGAGGACATATTCACATAATACTATATAAGCTGAGGTGACATTGCAGTGTATCTTTTGATTTTATGCTGTGATATAAACCAAAAATAAAAGATTCTTTTCTTTTTGCAAAGTCCACACTTTGTTTTTCTTGGGAGAGCTACTTATGAGATATGTTATCATTTCACAGCTAAAGAAAGCACAGGTGTAATGTTAATCCTTATCTGAAGCACATGTGAGTGTATATTTGTTATTACTTACCTCTGCATATAAGGAAGGAGTTTTCGTGTCCTAGGGCCTGATATCTTAATTTCTCTTCTCTTTCATACACTTTACTTCACTTCTTAATATACACAGCATTCATGGCTTTACTTTTCCCACTAGTTTTCTCCTGTCACAGTGGAAGTGTTTTTTCTCTTGCTTTCTTGTCATCCTATATTGGTATGATTTCTTCCTTTTTCAGAGATCTGCTCAGTATAGACCTCAACTTGGTGAGAACCTTGAGAGTCAGAATCAAAGGTAACAAAGGTCTCCTTGCCCTGTCTTCTCATGTGGCCAAGTCTGCAACCATTATCTTCTTTGAACTTAGCTTGCATTAGGCAACATTTTTGTTGCTTGTCATTCAACTCTTTCCAGCAGATCAATGTGCCTCCTCAAGTAAGGTAACCAAACTTGAAACATTTTATACTATGGATGTATTATATGCTCGAAATCCTCTCCTGGACTACTTTTTCATGTACTCTAAGGTAGTTTCAGAACTAATTAAATTGTAACTTACCACACACACAACCCTTGCAATAGATTTTTCTTGTATAATACATTGACCACTGTATCACCTGTTATGCTTCTCTCAGGTGTTGGATTCCTGAAACCTATTAACTGCAAAATAATGGTTATAGCTGGCCTGTGTTCTAATATCAGCACTTTGACTTGGGTTTGGCTAAATTTCAGGTACATACCATGCCTTTAAATGAACCTGGAGCCTATCTAGGTTTATTTGAAAGCTGTTGCAACTGAGTATTCCTTTTCCATTTTATAATATAATCATCTGCACATATACTTAGGTATAATTTATAATTCCTTCAGGCACGTCATTTACATCAAGTATGGATGGCAGCAGGTCTGTATGAATCCCCTGATTACTTTTACCCAGACTGAAAATTCATTTCTGGTGTATCTTGTGCTCCCTACCCTTCAGATGGTTTTCAGTTCATTAAAGCAACCTTACTCTTGTCTGTCAGAAACTTGAATGTTTTTACAATGCTTTCTGGCATTCCTAAGTCACACAGTCCACCAACACATAGCTTTTATTCTTGAAGTTCAAAATATTTGCAATTTAGTGTATATCTACACTAATGAGTTATTAACAGTAAAAGAGGTCATGTGATAATGTCATATTTTATTGTGGGGCTTAACAGCAACTAGAATATGGTTCCGTGGTGACAGTTGTGGATCAAATGCCGGAATGAGTATACTTTCTACCTCTGAAAATAAAGAATATTTAGAGTAAGTCATATTTTGCTCATATAATAACAGCAGTCCTAAATGAAGAGTCCTTAAAATTAATGTGAACAAATCCAAATCGTATACACTGGGTCCTAATGATATAATCTACAATATATATGCCAACTCTGAGGAAAATTTTAGTGAATTATTTCCTATATCATGACTTGATGCCCTTTTCATTAGCTAAACCTGAATAGCAGGAGTTGCCTGAAAGATTAAAGTACTACCAAGTACTACCATTTGTTATATACCTATCTAACTATATTTCTAAAGTTCTGTTCCCCGTTTGAAGTTCTCCAAGGGAAGAAAAGAGGGTGACCACAGAAGAAAAGTCTCCCTAACATGATCTATCTCCCTCATATCTTCCTGGACCCTCTTCCTCATACACTTCTTCACCTTTCCCTCCAAAGAAGCTTGCTGTCTTCCCCATACCCTCTTTCCTTCCATCTTAAACTTATGTACTGTCTTTCCCAACCAATCATCATCCATCCTCTCTGCATGACCAAACAAACTAAAGGTACTTCACATGACCTACTCTGTGACATCAAAATCCATGTCTTTCACTCTCTCTGGCACCCCAAATCTTTACAGCATTATTTATTCAATCATACAAGATGACATTAGAAGCACTCATCAATCACTTCATTACAGCAGCATGAATCCTAGAAGTGTCTTGCTTATTCTACATTCATGCTTTCACACCTGTACGTTAAGTATGTCAGAATTGTGCCGTTCCTTGGTTTATATTTTTTTAATTTTTACATATATGACCACTTTTTGCTGCTTGCAAGTTCATCATCACAACACGAAAAGAGCTATGCTTTTAATTAGGTCTGTGTTTCCACATAGACAGATGTACTGAGCATGTGCTACATTATCCAGAACCACTGTTCCTTCTATAGCTACTTGACCATCGTGAGAATGAATGACCCATATGTTCACTACCCAAGGTCAAACTCCACAAATTTTTCACTGTTACTAAGTTCTTTTTAAGTTTATCATGTATTCTGTGAGTTCAGTGTTTCATAAAAGTGCACCATGTCAGATGAAAGTAATTCAAATGACAAGAATCAAGTTCATCATTAGTGTAACACTTGCACTTTAAAACCACAAGTTGAATCTAACTGCTCACTGTGCATTATGTTCCTTGATATATATTTTCTGAGTGCACTAAGTTCAAAACATAGAATCTAAATTCACTTAAGATATTTTACATCTGCTACTAAATTACCCCATAACTAACCACCAGCCCCAGATTAAATGAAAAAAAACTTATCATGCCTTATGCCTCAGCAACCAATACTTACAGATTCCCCCTTCCCAAAAAAAGACAATACTGACAAAACATATAAAAACTGAAATGACCAGACAAGTACTAAAGAACTGCCCTCCCAGCCCAATCTTAAACACCACTCCATCAGACATGCACCCATCTGAAACCACATTCCCCACACACGTTGGAGTTATCCTTTCCCATCTCAGTGTGAATACCATCTAGCACTACAAACTCCAATTCAGCATATCACAAGATCCCTCATGCTCAAGATGCTGTTTTTACACTACAGACACTGAACACACTTCTCAGTTGTGTTGTTTTTACCCCATAAAGAGGCAAACACATACCACCTTCCTTGATCTGTGGTCCAACCCAGTGGAGCACTGCAGGAACCCCACGGATGGGAATCCTTGGGCAAGGAGGTAAAGATATATAAAGAGAGGTTAGATACATAGATATACTTTGTAGGAAATATCAAATTTCTTGATACATTTACATCAAAGTCATACAATAAGCTCTGAGGAGGAAAGAACTTACCCTTTTCGTACAGAAAGAGCAATCGGTCAAGAAGCACTACAGATTCCACCACAGGTGCCAGTAACAACCTGAGAGAGTAGTATATGACCACCTGTGGGTCAAACAATATTGAAGTCATCAACATCATTAATTTCACATTTAATAAATTCATAACTATTACAAAATAACCTGAAATTGAGTGATAGACGTGCACTAATGCAGGAAGAATACTGTTCATAAAAATCAAAAGAAATAATAACAAGCAAGATGAATATGGGCCCACTGGGTTCTCTTGGCTTGTAAGCAAGTTTAAGTACTATTTTGGTCACTGCTCTTGTAAAATGTCTAAGTGTGTTCCACCCACTAAGTCTTGGACACCATGGCATGCAAATGACACTTGCTTCCCAAGGTTTCTGTGTGAAAACTATCCACACAAGAACTGAGTGACTTTCCTCAAACTGTAATGCTGTAAAATTCTCTTAATTTTGAATTTCCCTTTCCCATAACTTTTCCACATTTAGGAGTATTAATCTCAATATTTTTGTGATATTCCTCATTTTTCTTTTCAGCCATGACTGCTATGATTGGGGAATGTTTTTGCCTAAGCTATTGGAAAAAAACTCATTTGCACCCTTAATACCTTCATCAGCCATGCCCTCTGAAGAGAAATCTCCTTATCCATTGAGAATGCCAGCCATTCTTTGGTAAAATGGCTATGAATACTAAGCCATGCATGGGTGACCTAACTGTGTGTATGATAAAACACCAAACTCTTTTATTAATTACTACGATGAAAGGATGTAAATTGGGAGTATGTGAAAAAAATTACCTTTTTATGAGTATTCAAGTGTTAACATAATCCTTTTACTCGAACGTACCTGAACACTGCCATGTGTTTTACCTTTGCAGTTCTAATTACCCTAAGATGAAACAGTCTGTAGTATAGTATTAAACCATATCATTAGAAATATTATTGAATCAAAACATAAACCTTTATATCACCATTTAATTTCAACAGCAGTCTATAAGTCTTTTAGATTATTCACTAATTAAGGTTATGCAAAGCCAATAGGTTTCTCACCTGCATCCACTTGCTAAGGTTATGCTTTGTCTGCTCACTTCTGAGGTCCTCCTCTGGTAATTTGATGTTTTGTAGTCGAGAAACGGCTTGCATACAATATCTGATAAAAAAAAATGGGGGAACAGCTTTATATAAAGGAAATGGTGGGCACAAGCCTCAAAATATCACCACAGTTCTAAATAAATGAAATCTATAGATGTTCATGACATGTTTGGTGGAAAAAAATCTGTGTTGCTGCAATTGATATACATCATTTATACCCAGGCTCTCAAACATTTTCTTTGGTCTGTATCAGTAAGGTCACCAAAACCAGCCATTCATATATTTTGTGGAGAGCATGAAAGGAAATTGCAACATACCAGTAAAGCTACATTATTCAAGCCATTTACCATATTTACTGCAGGTGGAGCATGCTAAATGTCCCCTAAACACTTACCATGATATACCCTAAATTCTAGAGTGATGGAAGAGAATCAGAAATGCTGATAACGTCTGTTAGTGATATGTAAAATACAATATTAAGACATAGGTGGCACAGTAATCGCAGATGAGTGAGAAAGTTTGGTAAGGTATTATTAGAGGAATGGCAAAGTAATTGCAGATAATTTTGAAAAAGTTGGATAAGGTGTGCTACAAACAACATAGATTTTACTCACCTAATTTTGGATGACTTACAGTAACTTAGGTATACATCTGAATTTTTCCAACATTAAGATCTGATTTATTTTAATACTATCTCTGACAGCAACAAAGTTTAACTTTGAAAATCACAAGATACTAATGAGTACTTTGTTCATAATCTATAACTAATCTCACAGCTGATTTGATATCAAAGATACAGAGGAGTATTCTGAATTCATATTTCATGACAGTTGTCTTTACTCACAATCAATATTCCTCCAAGTTAGCATCAGACAGTTAAAGTATGTGAAATAGGATAATTCAGGAAACGGTGATCAAGTATGAAAAAAAAAGTGATCAAACCACAAGTGAAAAGTTACGTTTTGTAAGGCAAAATATAGAAAATATTTCTGAGTCATCCTCTTAGGAATGTGACTAGCCTTTCTGCAAGGATTATAATGAAAAAAAAGAAAAAAGGAATCACCTAAAGCCATTTCAATAAAGGGTCACCCTTTTGAAATATGTAACCTCAACATTAAACAAGACCCCTTGTACTTTAGTCATGCACTATCTTAAGCAAATACTGCAAAGCATATAAAGAAACCATTTTAATCCTCCCAAACAAACAGAATCAATAACACTTAGCATTCAGAATCTAGATGATGCTGCTAAGGATATAACAGAATCCAAATTTGTATGATTTCCATAAAATGCCTTCCAAAGGTGATAATATATTTACTGTGCAAAGTCCATCTCATGAGCATGATTGACGGAACGCAGCCCAGCATGGCGAAGTTGTGGCCAGTGCTTAATAATTATCTCCTCAAGGCATGCCCGGTAACAGTGAACCTGAGAAAAATCATTATCAGTACCTAGATATCGTGCGTATGTATTGAGTAAATTTCAAGCTTGTACCATTCACATTTAGAGGTTGTTTGTAAGGATCATCCAACTGATAGGATGAATACAACTACTATAGATAATAACTGAATTTTAAGCAAAACTTTGAAAATAAGTTAAATATTATTGAAAATGAAGTACTGATAACGGATGATTCATAGGAAATTGAAAAAATAATACCAGAATAAGAGTAAAATTATACACTGTAATCAAAATTGTCCTCATTATCAGAAATAAGTACGAAAAATGAATATCAAATCTCTCTCTAATACCTTCAGGTTATCTGCTCCCAGCTGAAGACGTTTGGTGTACATTTCTATAGCATGACAAGCAACTTCTCTTGCCTCATAGCTCAATGTGTTACCCGGCAAAGACTGGACAAACTTGCTCATTGGATAACCAGGGTATTCTGTTTCATTGCTATGAAATAAATTTATATTTGAGGAAATTTTCTTTTAACTATATTTTTGTTTTAACATATGTATTAGGTAAAATAAATGTATGTTACATTAAATATACAGTATTTGAATGGTATATTTTAATATATTGCGGTATCCCTGCAATACAGCAACCTGCCCAACTTTTCAACTATTATCCTTCCTTTTTTTTTCATTCTCATGCATAGTCTTTACCACCTAACTTTATATAAAAGCTAACCTCTATATTATTATATCATCTAATAAGTCCCCTACAGACTCTTTTACAAACTCCATACCAAACAGACTACCAGACAGATTCTTTCTAATCACAAATACACCAATTATACTTTTGTCTACACAATTTTCTCTGCCTATAGCATGTGTATTTATGGACACCATGATATTGAAAATACACATCTGCCAACTTTATACCTGCTGACGCTCATTTTCAACATATTCTTTTCATACACCGTTATTTTCATTTGGAACCCAATACCTCCCATGACTTTGTATCCTATTCATCCATTCATATCCTACGTCACCATGTGCTGCCTCACTGCATCCACTTCCAAATGTCTTTTTAAGTTTCCTTTAGAAAATTTACTTAATCTTCCCTTCTCATATTACTGTTTTGGAAAATAGTAACCTCAGGTTAAGGATATAGGACCACTGATATGTTGAAACAGTTTACCTCATCGTATCCAACTTCATGTAACAGCAACCAACAGAAACAACTGCACGGCATGTTGACATGTTGGTGAAGATCCTCAGCATGGTTGGTGCTAAGTTTCCACAAGTATGCAACCCAAGAAGTCCACATACTGCTCCTCTGGATTCCAACTCAGGCCAAGCTTTCGTGACTACCTGCATTCCATAAATCTTGCGACATTATCTACTCATTGTAAATGTTAAAATCATTAGCCTGCTCAATTCATGAAGTTATATGCCTAATATCCCACATCTGGAACCTGGTCACTGAGAAGACCTTCCCCAAAACCAATGATAAATACAATTCTGTTCATTCATCCACATCTATACCCATTTCACATAAAGTTGCTAATCATTCTTTCCACCTGACCTATTATCTTTTCATGGTTACTTACAGTACATGTCACAACTTCAACCAGCCCCATGATAACCCTCAGCTAGAGTACAATACTTCTGCTATTTAAACTAGAGATTATTCAGCCTACATATTGAGGAGCTTATTCCTTGACTCCTTATGGTAATTAGCTAGCAAGGAACTCAGGTGATGTTGAGTAGTTAAACTGCAAGATGTTTACAACAAAGGTCTAGAGACTAATTTAACTGCCATATACTGCAATGACAGCAGGAATGCGAGTAGAAATGCTATTTTGTTAGGAACTCTAAACAGGAGTAAAATGTTCTGATTACTTATGTAGTTATTCCTTCACAACTGTATAGTTTGGAAAGGCTGACTTTTATCTTCACTATTGTTTGGGTTTAACACTAATCTAGCTCAATATTTCTAGTTACAACCACATACTTTCTAATATATCACAATATCTGTAATTCAAACATACACTATCTGTATCAATGAACAACAGATAGTGGGTATCTGTTGTGTACTCTTGTAGCAAAGAACTGTTCATCCTTTGAAACAAAATCAAACTATCCTTACACAAAAAAATAGCCCATGCACAGTCTGAGTGTTGCATTTAACAAAAGCATGGGATTGTAATGATGGGCCAATTTTCACAAATTATTTCCTTTGGTTCCCAGAGTCAGATGTTTATGGAAAATTCAGTGAATACAACATTCTTAGGTGAGATTAGGATACTAAGTATAAAAAGACTTCACATGCTTGTGGTTACACTGCGAATGAAAAATCACCTTTAGCAATGCTGCATTGTTGTACGTTGACGAAAGGGAGTATAATCTCTTTGAAGGACTTCTTACTCCAAAAGATTCCATTATTTACCTAATTCTGATTGCTGTTGCTTCAAAGCTGCAAAAGTCCCATGAAAGTGGTCCTGGGGTTTTATATATATTAATATCTGGAATACTAGGGCTATAGATACAAAGCAAAAAGTGAACCTCTCTAAATGTCTGGGGATTCATGTGAGGTTCCAAAAGGCAAACAGTATGTCGAGGGGCTGGGGGTAGAGCAGGTAATGAAGATTGCCTCCGTTTCATCTTTTCCACAGCCATTTCTAACTGGTTGTCAAACTTTCTGGAAAATAAAAATCACACCTGAAGATACTCTTTGATCCATCATACACAAGGCATATTCTTAACACATTATTATGGTGATATAAATTTGCAGTGCATAATGAGATAACCTCACCTAATTTTCAGACAAACTTTCTCCTTGAGGGTGCTACCACATGGGATAAAAGTTCAGGACTTTACAAAATATATGGTGTTAACAAGATAGATATTACTCACTTTGCACCATTGATAAATTCATCTTGTGCTTCCAAACAAACAACTCTCACATTATGTCCATATGCCAAGAGTCTTGAAAGATGGCCCTGACCAGAGCCTACGTCTATCATGACACCATCACAGGCACCACGAGCCACCTGTCCAGCTATCAAAGCTAGGCGTGCAATCTCGTGTTGTTTCTTGGGTTTAAGATGTCGACGGAAGACATGTTGAAGTAGCTTATGTTGCCCTGCCGCTGAAGGGAATTTTAGAATTTCTTACATAATGGAAAGTGTGATCTTAATAAATGAATAGATTATGCTTTGTCACGATTCAAAAACTTGTACAATCATCTTAGTCATTAGTGAAACTTGGATGGCAGGAATTATGCACCCCATATCTATGCATTTCTGTCTATGAAAAGCTAGATATTCAATACAGTCATGGTGTAAAGATGAAAAGCCACCAGTTACTGTAATATCAAATTAGTGTTTTTCATCCATTTCTTGATCGAGGAACCCTGTAAGCAACAAGTAACTTTTTCTGGGATCCTGATCCTCTCCATCCATTCCTTACACCTGTTTCGTAAGACAAAATTTTATAGCCTCAAAAGCAGTTTTGTGGGAACCATTAGCTAAGCTCAGATTACCAAAGCTAGATTTATAAATTATGATTTAGTGGACTTATTCATAAGGTTTTCCTATTCATTTAAAACAAAATTTCATGGAACCCTGAAATCCTAGCAGAAAAACACTGCAGCATATGATTCACATGAAGTGGTTGAAAGAATGTTGGGTCATTTTTGCTGTGAGAGGGAGGATATTGTTAAGTAAATAAAGGTGCATAATTCTATTTTGAAGATATATAGCTACATTGTGTTGCTGTGATATGGGTTTGCATGGAAAAGAATAAAAGGCTAATAAATGAATTTAGGTATCTAGAAGGATGGTAATGGAAAAGAAGTTGATAGTAGTCATGTAAGGGAGAAGAAATGAATTTAATACATTTCCTTATTCATGTTTTGTACATCAAGAGAACGTATTCTGTAGCTTTTCTTCTTGTTTTTTCTGCCGATGTGTAAAAGTTTGCATTTATCACTATCAAAATTCATTTGCCTCCTGTGAGCTCAGTTCATCAGTTATCTATGTCAGCCTGCAAGTATGGACATTCAGTTTCTGTTGTAGGTTTGTTTCTTGTCTCTAGTGTTGTCTGTAAGTTCTGATACCTTACAGCATAATCCATCATTAATGTCCCTAATATAAATCAGGAAGAAAACTGATCCATAGACTGAACCTTGTAGCACACTAGTTGTTATAGCTAACCATTCTGAGGTTTGACTGTTAATCACTGCTTTTTCCTTACATCCAGTAAACCAATTTTCTAAACAATGAAGTACCATACAACATCATTACATGTGCTTGAAATCTTTGATGTACGACTAAGACTTTGTTTTATGCATTTTAAAAATCAAAATGAATGTTATCAACTGCTTTTATCTTTTGTATTGGTTATATTAAAAAAGAAATCATGCAAATCTAACAGACATGGTCAGTTTTGTGAATAAACCATGCCGTGAATTGCTGATTACCTGGTGATCATCTAAATCATTTACGATCTTTTGTTGAGAGATGGTTTCCCTAAGTTTGCCAACTAAACCCATCATGCTAATTGTGTGAATATTGATGCTAAACTGGGAAATTTCTAATCCTGTTGAACTTAATCCAGTTTGAATATTGATGTTACACTGGCAAACTTCCAGCACTATAGAACTTACCCTGCATTACAATCTGTTCAATGCTTCCTTCAATGTTCTCTGACAGAATTTATCAAGACATGACATTTCATTAAAACATCTACATTCATTATGGTAAATACTGGCATTATATCCTGATCTCATATGCCACTATTTTGAAGAACACTGTCTTCTGGTACCAATAGGTAAAGCTCCTTTGATCTAAGTCATCATTTTCTGAAATTATTGGAACAACTGACTAGGTAATTACCCTTACTTCTAACATAACAATACAGTTCTTTAGGGTTTGTTTTACCATTTTCAGTAGTATAAGCTTCTCTTTGTTATCTGCTTTGATATATAAAATTATAATTTTCTCACCAAAATTATGGAGTTCACTAAATCATGTTGGTTATTTACCTCTTGGAAAATGGCATATGAATTTCATTTATTTCATTGAATAACTTATCAAAACTTTTCTAAACTATGTCAATACCATTACCATTTAAAGTATCATCCTAGCTTATCATGTCATAAGCAAAGTGAAGATCATTTAATTATGCTTAAAATATGGCATCTTTCCACACGTTTCATGCTAACCAACATTAAATGCTGTGCTGAAAGCTATCAGAAAGTATTTACTCTGAGATCACTCATACCAAACTTTTCTCTAACCATGAAATTATCAACAAGATCGTCACTTGTTGCCCAAAAACATATCTAATACTTTCAAGTTGTGGTAAGTTTCTCAACAAACTACAATAGTATGCTATCAAACAAATATAAGTAGAGTCGACACCCAAAGCTTCTGTGAAGGGCTTCTCCCCACTGTGCTACTGGTACGGTACATTCTCCTATTACAATCGAATTATGTTCATTATCAACTGCTAACTGCTACTTTCCCTATTTAGGTGACTGCAGACTAATCTACTTTTATTTTCTTAGACACTTACCTTTTATATCCACCAATACTGAGTTAAAATTATCAATAGCCAATACATTTTCAGCATGGGATTAAGGGAAATACTGAATAACAGCAAAACACCATCACGTATCCTGTTTCCTATCACTGTAATGCAGAATGTACTTTGGAATTGCCTATTCATTAGGGAAAATCTCTATCTTTGATGTCTAACAAACATTAAGTGATAACAATCATGTCAGAGAGGTATGTATACCTACGGAGCATCTGTCTTATTAAAAGGGAAATTTGATTGAAAAAAGTCAGATTTTTTTAGTACTAAAACTCTTACCTGCACTTAATTCAGAAGCTGCATCACCCCAGGTTACAGACATTTGTTGGATGGGATGAATTAAATTCCTTGTGTCCTTTGTGTCTATGTATGCTTTCAAGTCCTTTTCCTGTTCACATAAATGTCTTGAAGAATTCATATTTTCCTCACATTTACTTATACTATTGTGAGTCTCAGTTTCCCTTCCCTTTGGAATTTCTCTATAATTCATGTTTTGCATTACATCACAATTTACTAAATCTTTACATTCTTTATCTACCTCCATCACATTACCACTGACTTCACCTTGCTTTTTCGATAACTCCTCAATATGTTTTGCTGGTACATCTGCTTCAAAATTCTCTGCACTGGTAACACTGGATAATTTGGAAAAATCCTTATTATCTGTTTCATATGATTTGACACCCTCTACTCTTTTCACATCATCACTATCTTTCATGGTATTTCTGTCATCACAACACCTTATTTCAAAGCTCTGTGCAGTATCTGAAAGTGGTTCTACCTTCTGTATCTGCTGGTTGAGGTAGCTCAAGAAGGGATCTACTGATGACACAGACTTTCTTGGTAGTGTATATGTAAATGCTGTTGTTCGGAGGGCTTGCAGTGAAAGAGGCCACACATAACTCTGCCTGTAATGTGAGAGAAAAACATTATATTGGGTAATGAGAAAGAGCAAATGACATAAATACTGATGTATTTGTAATATTTAGTAATATCTTAGTAAAACTTTTTCTCCGTCACTTACTTTAAAGGTGTACCAGAGGATAGGAAATTAGCTAGTTCAAGTGGAGTTAATAACTCCAAGACAGCTCTCCATTTAGGGTTTAACTGGGACCATAAATCTTCTGTGAAGAAGTCCTGTCAGAAAAAAAAAACAGGGGTCTGATAATAAATGAGCAATATTTCTACTTTAAGTCTGACTGACTGGAAATATTAAAAAAGTTACAGTAAAATCTAAGAGTTACTCTCTGAGAGTATCCATGCTTTTTGGCCATTTCTAAATGAAAGAACCATAATGTGACAACATCTACCAGAAAAAAATGAAGCAGATCATTTGAAGATGTACTGAATCTTACAAATTCTCTTGCATTTTGTAAAGTACCTCAAAAAGTATACTAAACACAAACACTCCATCAAAATTTGTAAACCTCCTGCTATGCAGTAGATGTATTTTTCTATATTCAAATAATGTAAAAGTAGAATTAAAATTGAACCTTCAGTAACATGATGCACGTCCTTTGAGATGACATCACAGAAACTTTTACAAATATAGAATATACTTCAGTTCTTAGCCTGTATAATATCTAAGAAATTAACAGAACCTATGAAAATCCTCACCTAGCCTAACCTAGTTGCCAAAATACTTCACAGAAATATATCAACATTAAATTGGTCATCTGCTTGTGATTGTTATGACCACAGTTTATTTGTGTGCTGAAATATAGTGATATTTGCACTGCTCAACTGTGTGTGAGACTTGTATATTTTGACTAGAATATTGAACATCAACATAAATCTCAACTGCTAGGAAGCTAAGTGAGTTTTTCATGAGTTCTGTTATTTTTTCAGATTATTACCAAATTTTACAAGAACAATTCCCACAATTTGTCTGATATTCACAAACCTCACTACTTTAACCTCGATATGATATCGTTCAATGATGCTTAAGATCATGCTCCACAACTGTTATTGTATTTTCTAAATAATGCACTAACACAGCAGACCAAAATCATGCAATATCGAGAACTAATAGCAGTGTGGAATCAAACTACAATTTTACCACAGAAATGCTTATCAAACAACACTATTTAGTAGAAATGATTTAGACCAGGGGAAGGTGATTTGGTGCATTTTAATATACCCTAAAGATGTCATGATACTGCATTTATTAACTGATATCACTGTGGGCATTTCCTTCCCCCAACCACATCCAACCAAAGAAATATAAGGAAGATGACAGTATTTTCAATAAGTAAAGACTAAAATACTGAATATTTATGTAAATCTCTGCACACAGGTGAAGAGGTGAGGTTTTCATATGTTCTGTTGATTTACACAAGTGTCTCTGAATTCCATGTAATTTTCATAATTCTTTTATCACATTTTGTGGGAATAAAATAATTCCTTATCACACTCCACAGGTCTAAATCACTTAGACCAAGTATAAGGAGTCTATTTGATTATTATGGCCACTGACGTGTTTCATACAAATCCATGAATTGTTTCTCTGGTGTCCCTACGATGAAACTTTACCATTTATTGCAATCTTTTTGCCTATCATGAATTCCTACCACAACACAGAGCAGACGTGTTCAACGCCAGTTACAGCCACACACCGAAAGATGTGCTTGTCACCAGTGTGACTTCCCCACCGTATTTAACATTATTAGCACTCTCACCAAGACATATGTATCGAGAAGACTTCGATAATGATCGAGAAATTTGACAGCAGAGTTTGTGAACTCCCTCCAGGCTTCGATATTGGTTTTGGATATTTGAACAGACTGATACATGGTTATTCTTGAGGTAAGGGAGACCAAGGTTTACAAAACGGCAGCCACAACGTAAACACTAGTGCATTCGAGTAAGAGAGTAAATTTTAGACATCTGAAACCTATTGGTGTAATATATATATATATATATATATATATATATATATATATATATATATATATATATATACAGACTAAGTAATCTTAAGATCCGTATTTTCCAATGGTTTTCTTTTATCCAGTAATCTCTCGTCTTCGTATCTGGGTTATCTCATCCGATAAGAACGCAAAATCCAGACTGTGTGATTCTTTACAGTTCTCAAGGCTTCTGCAGCCTGTCTTGTAAGAGGCAGGATATTCCTCACCTCTCCATAATAATAGAGTCAGCCTTTTTAAACATACCAGTCCCTGATCACGTTCAAAACTGTTGGAAACATTAACATACTCATCTTTAAAACATTATGTACAGCACTAGCCATTTACCCGATCCTTATGGTTTAGGTTAAAGCCCATCATCATTATATTTCATCCTAGCTACAGCATCGATGCCAGGTCAAAGGCCATCTTCACTTCGCCCTCGAAGCCTTCAGCCCATGACCTAAACCTGTACGAGTCACTCCATCTCTACGCATTTTCTGTGTTGTCCGCTTTCTCACAGTCACCCCTATTTGTTGCTCTCCTTCCAAAACTTATTCTCTTTGGAGCGCATCGATACTTTCTCATGCCATCTCTCATCTACTTTCTTTGTTAGCTCTAGTTCCATTCTCTTGATCCACCGCCGCCTTCTCATGTGTTCCTCTCAACGACACACTTGCACTCTTTCCATCAGGTAGCGTCTGTACATCTCTTATCTGTTTCACCACCTAGTAAACCTTTTCCCACTTCCTCTCTACTTTTCGTACGTGCAAATCCCACTCTCCTTGTACCACACAGTTCACCCGCATACAAAAGACTCAGCTTCCCAATATTACCTTCCAATCTGTAATTACTCCCGTAGCTTGAATTGACTCGAATCATATAACATCATTCATTCTCACGAGCAACAAAGACCCTCATCTTTTATAGGATCCCCTGTAATGCCTGCCGACGGGCGCATTTTTTCGGTTAAACAGCACTCGCGTTAGGAAGGAGAACGACCAAACACAAGGGCGACTTATGGAAACGTCGAATGCTCTCGTCGTACACATGGATGGGAAGGGACGTGCGTCTACCTACAAGCCAGGGTGTTGTAGCATGGTCTCTAAGGCGGAGAACAAGGACAAAAAAAAAAAAAAAACCCTAGAAGCAGTGCACTTATATGAGTGGGAGGTTTCAACGAAGACGAGGTCAGACTTTATCAGCTGAGCGGAGGTTACGGGTCATATTGCACAATGAGAGCGGTCAGCCAGGAAGAGAGAGAGAGAGAGAGAGAGAGAGAGAGAGAGAGAGAGAGAGAGAGAGAGAGAGAGAGGGGGGGGGGGGGGGGATGGGGGGAGTCAGACCAGTTTAGCCAATCGACCCGACCTTGTGAAGGGTTGGGTGACGAGACCAAGCCATTCATATTCTCAAGGATCGTGTCCCCGTCGTTCCCCAAGTGGCCAGAAAAATCTTTACGCAAAATCATAGGCAATGAGATAAAAGCGGACGATGATTGCGTTGCTGGCTGGACAAAACACGACAGAGTAATTGAGAAAACAGTACGGTGTAGTCAGGATGACAACACTGGTTTATTGTACAGCCACCAGTGTGTGTGTGTGTGTGTGTGTGGGTAGACTAGTGTTTGCCTGCTTGCATCCCTGGAGTGCTTGAGGAGCTCGGCAGGTTTAGCTGTACCCTGCAACTGTCTTCAACTTGCTTGCTTTTCGTCCACTTCCCTCCCTCCCATAATTTTGAATTTGAAGATCTCATGACCAGTGGAGGATCTTTGCTCTAAACGATGGGTATTTTTTGAAGGGGGGGGGGGGAGGCGGGTGTTTGCTTATGAGACCTGTGAGTAATTAACCGTGTGTGAGTGGGTCATGTACGACGTCTAAAAAGCGTATAAAACCGGACATCTTCCCTGCTTCATGTTATTGCCAAACACCTCCAGATGATCGACCGTCCTTTGTTGACACTGTCCTAGTCTCTTAAGTGAGCAACAATAAGGCGACGATTTTCCAATATTAACCCTTATATTGCGCTGCTTTTAAGGTCATAAGCTTCTAAAAGAAGAAAGTGTAGTTTTCTTTTTTTTTATTGATCAATCAAAGCTTTAGATTAACTGCATTGGAAGGGTAACAATACGGTAGTATGATGAAGGTGAGAGGAATATAAACATGTCGATATGAACAAATGCTTATTGAAAAATTGGTTTGTTGTTTGAAAGTAATCCTGTGAGCAGTTATTTCATATCTACAGGTGGTTTTCATGTAACATAGTATGGAATACTTCCTTTCTCGTCTAGGGTGTGGCGTCTTCCTCGACTGTTTTATCAGCGGGAGCGGAATCAAAAGGCTTTCCTTCTCTTTAATTCTGCTGCCATCTACCTCTTTTCAATCCTTCCCTTCTTGTGCTCCTCGACGTTGCTGCCAGTCTTTCAAGTTCACGGGTTATTAGTGTGGCCACTCCTCTCCCCAAGCTGCCAGAGTGTTTCTCTGCCTCAAAAGAAACTATTTCCACTTTGTTTTTCCCCCAACGAGCAGAACCCCAAGCTGCCAGAGTGTTCCTCTGCCTCAAAAGAAACAATTTCCACTTTGTTTTCCCCCAACGAGCAGAACCCCACAGGCATGAGTCATACACAAGCCGAAGCGTTGTTGACCTTGACGTCCGTCCTGACTCACGATCACTGGTGGACAGCGGCGGGGGTTGCGACCCTGATTGCCTTGGTCGTGGTGCTCAGGGACGAGCTGAGGGTCGCCTTCGAGGCGTTGAATCGATGGGCCTTCCTTGCATTCAACCATCAGCCGCCTCTGGGTCCTCGACCCCGGGTGGTCGTGGTCGGATACTAGTGCCTGGAGGACCTGGAGGAGTTCCTCACCGACCTCAGCTTCCCCTCGCGTGACGCCGCCGACAGGGAGGTGCTCCTGCTGGTGCAGCAGCCGCCTCCCTTGAGCCTGAGGGAGATGATACTGTGGTTCAACTCGACCTTGTCCTTCTTCAACTTCTTGAGGGACGACTCCTCTCTGAAAAGAGGCATGGCGATGAGAGGCTGGGGGAGAATCAGTTGCTATTCGGTAAGCAACATGCAGGAGTTGTTCAGGACCTGTACAGGGGGCCTGAGCGAGCGGTCAGAGGACGCCGTAATCATCCTCAACGACAGACACGCCACGGACTGGAGAGAGGCAGACCGGCGAGCCTTCGAACAGTGTTTGGAGGTGAAGGCCGCGGTGCCGGGCGTGCGTGTCGTCGTACAGGTGCTTCTGTCGGAGACCCGGGTCGCACTGGGTCGTGTCCTGGGGGCCCAGGACAACATAGTCTGCATGGAGGACATCCTGTCCTCGCTCCTGGCGATCGACGCTTGTGCCCCGGGAGCGGCCTCGCTGCTGGCGACCCTGCCTTGCGTCCGGCCGTCTGTCGTCAATAAGCGTTTTCAGTACTGGTTCAAGAGGCCGGCCGCCTTCGACGAAATGAAGGCAAAAAAGAAATTCCGGATCTTCATCAGCGTCCACAAGACAGAGGGAGACCTAGACTTTACCCACGCGGCCGCCTCTTTCTACACCTTCTCCAACCTGATCCTTGTGGGTCACCAGTGTGGCTCGCAGACCCGTCTGTTCTCCTGGGCAGTTGTGCCCAAGGGCAGCTACCTAATATTCCTCGGTGAAGAGTAGAAGCTCGAAGAAATGAAGACTACAAAGAAGGCGTACGGTGGTTCCACCAGCTGTGGCATACCACCACCCACAAGGGACCATCCTAAGAGGCAGGTGGCTGTCGTGCCCCCGACAGCCCTCCAAGACATGCCGGCTCTGGCCGCCCAGCTCCACCAGAGGAGGAAGGTGATAGCAGTACAGAGTCCAGTCGACAGCTTACAGGAAGCCTCCTCCGTCCTGGTCTCCCACCTGCCTGGGGTGCCCTTGGAGACGACCGTCGCCAGGTGCTACAGGGTCCACAGCCAGCTGCACACCTTGGAGTCCGAGGCTTGCATCAGCTGCACCATCAAGTGCGCGAACTCGAGGAACGACAGGAGGTTCCAGTTCGTCAATCCGTCCACGATCATCGCCGCGCAGACCACAGCCTACGTCTGGCGGGGCATGTACGAGACGTGGTTGGCTTTGTTGTCTCACTGCGACGTGGCCATGGTGGACGTCACTGGCGATTGTCTCTTCGGCGAGGTGTTCCTGGACCAGCTGTCGCGGGGGCGGCTGGCGTGGGCCGTCAGGCACGCGTCGGGCAAGGTGGAGCCTTGTCCACCGTCGGGTCGTGGTCTCCGGCAGGGGGACACCGTGTTCGTGTTCAGTACAGGGGGAAGGAGAGAGAAGCGTCCGGAGAAGATGTCGTCCCACTCGTGTCCTGAAGGAGTGTGATTCTCGACTTTCGCTCGTCTCTCTGCTCGTCCGTTCCCCTTGGGGCTGACAAGACCAGGACTTTTTATTGCTTTTATCAAACGTCTTCCAGCTCAACATTTAGCCAGAACGCCCTCACACACTGATGACTCGCTACGCTGCATTCTTACGGTTCTTTCATATCCTCTCTATCCTGCCGTGGGCATGATCCGGGTAGGATAGATCTGTCAATATAGGCAAAGTGTCCGCCATTCTTTGGGAGTGTCGGCAGAATATGTAGCTTATCCTGGCAGTGCCGGCAGGATAAGCCGTCCTGGCAGTGCCGGCAGGATAAGCCACCCTCTGGCTCTGCCGGGAACGTCTACAGCGTGTAGTTTGCACCAGCGCAACACGGCGCCTTAGTTCCTAGACCGAAATTACTGAGCCAATTTCTCTCAATGTCTAGACGGTCTATTGGACCATTACATCTAAGTTTAATTATGTTCTTCACGATGGCAGCATGTTAAGAGGGTGGGGGGAGGGGTGTGTCCGCTGTAAAGTGAGTTAATCCTGTTAACAACGGAAGTTGGTTAATCCGATTAACAACAGAAGTTGGTTAACCCGGATGATAAAGAAAATAGATAACTGAAATCCAGTATGCATTAAAAGTAACCTTCGTTTAAAAGTTTTTCCTTATCGGTCTTTCCAAGTTACTTATTCATACTGTATAGGGAGGGAGTTCTACCCTCGTGAGGCCCCATCTCTTAAACATTTCATTTCCAACACTTCCACCCTCCTCCGCACAGCCTTATCTACAGCTCATGCCTCGCAACCATATTATATTGTGTGGACTACTATACCTTCACAAATACTCGTATATGCCCTCCCAGATAACAATCTCTCTCTCTCTCTCTCTCTCTCTCTCTCTCCGCACATTCTTTACCGCTCCCAGAATCTTCGCCCCCCTCACCCACCCTATGACTCACTAATATATATATATCATAACATATGTATGCATATATGGTTTTGTATGAACGTGTTTGAGTACCTTCTCTTGGTATAACCGGATCAGACCAATTCCTCACTCTCTCTTCTCTCAGGAGACCTGGCCTCTCCCGCTACTTCCTTTCACCTCCACCTCACACACACCCACACCCTGAGGGGAAAACAGAACTTTGCAAATCTCCTTGTCGATCAACATTACGTGGCGGTCCATGTCACCAGCGCCCCACTTTCTGAAAAGTCTTACACCATCGTTTAGCGGTCGTCTTCCCTTCCCCACCTGCCCAGCACACAGTGGCTGCTCCCTCATTCCTTCCATACCTCCTCTCATCTTCATCATGCCTTCCATACCTCCTCTCATCTTCATCATGCCTTCCATACCTCCTCTCATCTTCCTCATGCCTTCTATACCTCCTCTCATCTTCATCATGCCTTCCATACCTCCTCTCATCTTCATCATGCCTTCCATACCTCCTCTCATCTTCCTCATGCCTTCTATACCTCCTCTCATCTTCCTCATGCCTTCTATACCTCCTCTCATCTTCATCATGCCTTCCATACCTCCTCTCATCTTCATCATGCCTTCCATACCTCCTCTCATCTTCATCATGCCTTCCATACCTCCTCTCATCTTCATCATGCCTTCCATACCTCCTCTCATCTTCATCATGCCTTCCATACCTCCTCTCATCTTCATCATGCCTTCCATACCTCCTCTCATCTTCATCATGCCTTCCATACCTCCTCTCATCTTCATCATGCCTTCCATACCTCCTCTCATCTTCCTCATGCCTTCTATACCTCCTCTCATCTTCATCATGCCTTCCATACCTCCTCTCATCTTCATCATGCCTTCCATACCTCCTCTCATCTTCCTCATCCTTCCATACCTCCTCTCATCTTCCTCATCCTTCCATACCTCCTCTCATCTTCCTCATTCCTTCCATACCTCCTCTCATCTTCCTCATGCCTTCTATACCTCCTCTCATCTTCCTCATGCCTTCTATACCTCCTCTCATCTTCCTCATACCTTCCATACCTCCTCTCATCTTCCTCATGCCTTCTATACCTCCTCTCATCTTCCTCATCCTTCCATACCTCATCTTCCTCATCCTTCCATACCTCATCTTCCTCATGCCTTCTATACCTCCTCTCATCTTCCTCATGCCTTCTATACCTCCTCTCATCTTCATCATGCCTTCCATACCTCCTCTCATCTTCCTCATGCCTTCTATACCTCCTCTCATCTTCATCATGCCTTCCATACCTCCTCTCATCTTCCTCATCCCTTCCATACCTCCTCTCATCTTCCTCATGCCTTCTATACCTCCTCTCATCTTCCTCATGCCTTCTATACCTCCTCTCATCTTCATCATGCCTTCCATACCTCCTCTCATCTTCATCATGCCTTCCATACCTCCTCTCATCTTCATCATGCCTTCCATACCTCCTCTCATCTTCCTCATACCTTCCATACCTCCTCTCATCTTCATCATGCCTTCCATACCTCCTCTCATCTTCATCATGCCTTCCATACCTCCTCTCATCTTCCTCATGCCTTCTATACCTCCTCTCATCTTCCTCATGCCTTCTATACCTCCTCTCATCTTCCTCATGCCTTCTATACCTCCTCTCATCTTCATCATGCCTTCCATACCTCCTCTCATCTTCCTCATGCCTTCTATACCTCCTCTCATCTTCATCATGCCTTCCATACCTCCTCTCATCTTCCTCATCCCTTCCATACCTCCTCTCATCTTCCTCATGCCTTCTATACCTCCTCTCATCTTCCTCATGCCTTCTATACCTCCTCTCATCTTCCTCATGCCTTCTATACCTCCTCTCATCTTCATCATGCCTTCCATACCTCCTCTCATCTTCCTCATCCTTCCATACCTCCTCTCATCTTCATCATGCCTTCCATACCTCCTCTCATCTTCATCATGCCTTCCATACCTCCTCTCATCTTCCTCATGCCTTCTATACCTCCTCTCATCTTCATCATGCCTTCCATACCTCCTCTCATCTTCCTCATGCCTTCTATACCTCCTCTCATCTTCATCATGCCTTCCATACCTCCTCTCATCTTCCTCATGCCTTCTATACCTCCTCTCATCTTCATCATGCCTTCCATACCTCCTCTCATCTTCCTCATGCCTTCTATACCTCCTCTCATCTTCCTCATCCTTCCATACCTCCTCTCATCTTCCTCATGCCTTCTATACCTCCTCTCATCTTCCTCATGCCTTCTATACCTCCTCTCATCTTCCTCATGCCTTCTATACCTCCTCTCATCTTCCTCATGCCTTCTATACCTCCTCTCATCTTCCTCATGCCTTCTATACCTCCTCTCATCTTCCTCATGCCTTCTATACCTCCTCTCATCTTCATCATGCCTTCCATACCTCCTCTCATCTTCCTCATCCCTTCCATGCCTCCTCTCGTCCTCCTCATCCCTTCCATACCTCCTCTCATCTTCCTCATCCTTCCATACCTCCTCTCATCTTCCTCATACCTTCCATACCTCCTCTCATCTTCCTCATCCTTCCATACCTCCTCTCATCTTCCTCATGCCTTCTATACCTCCTCTCATCTTCCTCATCCCTTCCATACCTCCTCTCATCTTCCTCATGCCTTCTATACCTCCTCTCATCTTCCTCATCCTTCCATACCTCCTCTCATCTTCATCATGCCTTCCATACCTCCTCTCATCTTCCTCATGCCTTCTATACCTCCTCTCATCTTCCTCATGCCTTCTATACCTCCTCTCATCTTCCTCATCCCTTCCATACCTCCTCTCATCTTCCTCATGCCTTCTATACCTCCTCTCATCTTCATCATGCCTTCCCATACCTTGTCTCATCTTCCTCGTCCTTTCCATACCTCCTCTCGTCTTCCTCATCCCTTCCATGCCTCCTCTCATCTTCCTCATCCCTTCCATGCCTCCTCTCGTCCTCCTCATCCCTTCCATACCTCCTCTCATCTTCCTCATCCCTTCCATACCTCATCTTCCTCATCCCTTCCATACCTCCTCTCATCTTCCTCATTCCTTCCATACCTCCTCTCATCTTCCTCATGCCTTCTATACCTCCTCTCATCTTCCTCATGCCTTCTATACCTCCTCTCATCTTCATCATGCCTTCCATACCTCCTCTCATCTTCATCATGCCTTCCATACCTCCTCTCATCTTCATCATGCCTTCCATACCTCCTCTCATCTTCCTCATACCTTCCATACCTCCTCTCATCTTCATGCCGACATGGAGCTTCCAGCACGTCCACGGACTTGTCTTCTCCACCTCATACTGAAGACCCCTGTCCTTGGCAGATCTGGGATTAGATCTTTTTAAACTCAATTTACAACCGGCCTTAATCTTTCCAGCTCGTGTTGCATCAGTCTGTCCAGGCTTCCAGCGCCCTGGAAATGTTATTGTCTTTCAGTCTAGCATGATTCGCGTGAGTGGAGGGTCGAACCTGTCCACCTTTTCATTCATTCCTTCCCGCCAGGATCCTCTTGGGGAAAGTTTGACCACTCTCCAGACAGATGACAGACTGTCCATAGAATTTTTATTTTTCTTGTGTTCTTTTTCAGTGTTTTGTAATTCCTTTTCCTCTCCTCCCTCTGCGTCTCTCAAGGTCCCCTTCCACCTAGCTGGAAAGGCTACTTTCCCTTTAAGATAATTGTTTCGACTTTGCGTATCATCTTATTCTCAGTCTAATGTGTGTGTGTGTGTGTGTGTGTGTGTGTGTGTGTGTGTGTGTGTGTGTGTGTGTGTAATCTCCTATTTGTATTCTCCAGGGAGGGAGTTTTACATTAGTGGGACTTTATATCATGAATTACTAATGTCTCCTGTCTTACAGATTCTTATATTTGTCTGTGTTGGTGTGTGTAAGAAGATAGACACGTAATGATGTATATAAAATCACACATGATGATATTAATGATGTGATTACTCAGGTGGTGAAGTAAGTCTATGTATTACTAACGAGTTTTATTTTGGTACCAGGTGCCTGCTGGTCTTCGTGGTGGCTTCGTGGTGGCTTCAAGACTCGTCGTTCCACACAAGTGGAATCTGGTAAGTGACTAAGAGATTATCATGTGTTGTAACATTGCACGTTTCCAGTAGCTCTCGTTGTATGGTTGTGATCTACAACGGTAAGTGACTAAGAGATTATCATGTGTTGTAGCATTGCACGCTTCCAGTAGCTCTTGGTATATGGTTATGATCTACAACGGTAAGTGATTGTGAGATTATCATGTGTTGTAACATTGTACGCTTCCAGTAGCTCTCGTTGTATGGTTGTGATCTACAACTTCCATTCGCATTATTGGGTCACTCTCCCAATGTGTTTCAGTGCTTTTTCGTCCCTGTGTTTCTCTGTGGTGAGCGCTACGCGCTGGCGTTAAGGTTTTGGCTAACTCTAGCGCCGTAGATCATATGAGGGAGGTACTCGCTTCTTCTACATCTCTGTCCTCTTTTTCTTTCTCTGTGTTTCTGGTCTGTGTGGCAGAGTCTGTTGCCTGTGTGGTGGTCCGTGATGTCTTTGTGGCAGAGTCTTCTGCCTGTGTGGTGGTCCGTGATGTCTGTGGCAGGGTCTGTTGCCTGTGGGGTGGTCCGTGATGTCTCTGTGTTGCGGGGTCTGTTAACTGTATGGTCTACGAAGGCCAAAGCTCCATCACGTCTGTGTCACGTGTTTGTTAGCCCGCGCCTTTCTCTCTCGCTCTCTCTCTCTCTCTCTCTCTCTCTCTCTCTCTCTCTCTCTCTCTCTCTCTCTCTCTCTCTCTCTCTCTCTCTCTCTCTCTCTCTCCAAACATATATATATATATATATATATATATATATATATATATATATATATATATATATATATATATATGTAGGTGTTACCGGACTCTGTCTTCTCGAGGTTACGCCACCAAGTTTAAAAGGTCACGTGTGGCGAGGCTGTATCGCTGGGAGTACCAGTCTCGTTAACGAACTTCTCACTCTAAAGGACTTTACATTTCCCTACTACGGAAAGTAGTGCAGCTTTTGGACAGGTTCTCAGTAACACCAGAACTCTTAGAAATTGACCCTGGGGTGATCTCTCTCTCTCTCTCTCTATATATATATATATATATATATGTGTGTGTGTGTGTATGTGTGTGTGTGTGTGTGTGTCTGTGAGTGTGTGTGTGTGTGCATGTATATGTGTGTGTGTGTGTGTGTGCTGCGCTTTTTATGGCCTCTTTTTTTACGACACTTTTATGGGTCTTCATAAAAGTTTTGCTGGGAAGCTATCAGCCAGTTGTTATGGGTTAAGTCCAGAGATTATGGCCGGTGACACACACACACACACACACACACACACACACACACACACACACACACACACACACACACACACCTTCAAAACCTCCGTCATTTGCCTCATAGGAACCGCTAATGTCACACAGCAGCAGAAGTAGAAGAAGAAGGCACGTCAGTGATATATACACCCTCTTGTCGGGGGGGACACACACGTCAGAGCGGCCGACTCTATCGCCTTGTTGTCAAATAGCATCGCCTGGGGGAGCCCCACGGGATATATCAAGGATAGCACCTTCTTCATTCTGTAGAAGGCGGAGGAGACCAGGTACTGTGTATATGTATCTTAGTTACTCAGGTATCCTTCCCCAGAGAGCTTGAATGGGATGCCAAGAGTGAGGAAGTTCCCCCTCATGAATGCGTCCCCGAGCGAGGCGGGAGCAGCACACAGGGATGTACGGAGAGGCGGCTCTCTCGGTATCAGAATATGGTCAACTCCTCCTCCTGCTGCTGCTGCTGCTGCTCCTCCTCCTCCTCCTCCTCCTCCTCCTCCTCCTCCGCTGCTGCTTCTGGTGGTGCTCCTCCTCCTGTTTCTGCTACTCCTGCTGCTGTTCCTACTACTGCTACTGCTACTCCTGCTGCTCCGCTCCTGCTGCTGCTCTTGGTGGTGCTCCTCCTCACCCTGGTGTGGGCAAGGGTAAGGAGGAGGGGTAAAGTAAGGTACAGGAGGAGGAGGAGGAGGAGGAGGAGGAGAGGCCGTGTTGGTGCCAGACTAACTCTAGCTGGTGTCAAGATTCCAGGAGTTTGTTGTGAGGGATTATCTCATAATCTGTCTCAACTGGTAATGATGCGATGATTGGACGGGCCGATTCCCCCTGGAGGCAAATTGTAATTTCCTCCCCAACTTAAGGGATCAGATGGACTTTGACGTAATCAAAAGATAATTGGATCAGGAGAGGAACTTGGTGATGCAGTCGAGGACGCGTGGGGCGACAGGTTCCTGGTGTTTTGACCTACGTCAGGTCACGACCTGGCTCCTGCCTTGCCCCCAGGTCAAGCGGCCAAGACCTGCCTCCTGCTTTTACCCCAGGTCAGGTCAAGTCAGCTCAGGACCTGGCTCCTGCCTCACCCTAGGTCAGGTCAGCCCAGAACGCGGTTCCTGCCTTGATGGGTGGCCAAATGCATGCTCTCTCTCTCTCTCTCTCTCTCTCTCTCTCTCTCTCTCTCTCTCTCTCTCTCTCTCTCTCTCTCCTGGTAGTAGAGTGACGGTCCACAACCGACCAATGAGTTACTTCCCGCCTGAGTGTCGGTTGGGTTAGTGACGGCGGTGTAGTGAGCCAACACTACAGTGGCTGCCACGTTCCCCTCCCTGACCCAAGTTTGCTGATTTTTTTTTTTCTTTCTGCCTCGCCCACACGTCGGCTGCTGGCATCATAATTCCTGACATACAGTCGTCTCACATGTAACTCACACGACAACACGTAACTCACACGACTTATTATTCTAAAGATTTTTCCCGCTGTGAGCGCTACGGGCCAGCCCTGCCTTGTGGCAAAACCTCGTCGTAGGTACTCGTAGGTCGTAAGTAGTCGTAGGTACACGTAGGTCGTAAGCAGTCGTAGGTCGTAGATACTCGTAGGTTATAAATACTCGTAGGTCGTAGGTACTCGTACGTCGTAAGTAGTCGTACGTCGTAGGTACTCGTAGGTCGCAGGTACTCGTAGGTCGCAGGTACTCGTAGGTCGTAGGTACTCGTAGGTTGTGAGTACTCGTTGGTAGGTGCGTCTGTAAGTAGAGTTCTCATCCTTAGCAAAGGTTTAACGCTAAATCAGAGACGAAAGAACGTTATTATAGATGACGCTTGTTGTGAGAGATGTCATCCAAACTCTAGTTACATTGATATATATATATATATATATATATATATATATATATATATATATATATATATATATATATATATATATATATATCCCTGGGGATATTCCCTGCTTATCGTAAAAGGCGACTAAAAGGGGAGGGAGTCGGGGGGCTGGAAATCCTCCCCTCCTGTTTTTTATTTTCCAAAAGAAGGAACAGAGAAAGGGGGGCCAAGTGAGGATATTCCCTCAAAGGATCAATCCTCTGTTCTTAACGGTACTTCGCTAACGCGGGAAATGGCGAATATGTATGAAAAATATATATATATATTGTTATTTTCAGAGCAGTAGAACGACAATCTCCAGGCCAGTACAGAAGTGGTTGGTTCCCATCTAATAGAAAAATGGTTTTCCTTCTCAGTTTTGTCATGGGCAAAATTAATGGTTCACCGGACTCTCATGTAATCTTAATGGAAGTTTAATGGAGAGTATGTGTGTTCCATTATGCTCTTATACAACACACTGGAGCGTTATATGGGCCCCTATTGACACAGTAATCAGTGACGCGAATAAATGGACTTCAGTATCGGAAATGTGAACAGGAAACAGTTATCTGCTCTGTGAAATACTTTGAGTCAAATGTTATGTACATAAGTAGATGTAGTGATTGCTTCGTAGTGAGAAAGTCTTAAGTAACTCTTAGGTTTAAGTGTATAGTAATGTTACGGATCAAAGTGCTTCCTCTGTATAAGTGTATGGCAGTGAGACAGATTTAAGTGCTTCTTTGGGATAAGTGTATAGTACTTATAAAGACTCAAGTGTTCTTCTGTATGAATGTATGGTAGTGAGAGAGATTTAAGTGCCACTTAGGGATAAGTGTATAGTGGTCATATAAACTCGAGTGTTCCTCTGTATAAGTGTATGGTAGTGAGGCACACTTAAGTTCCTCTTTGGGATAAGTGTATAGTAGTCATAAAAACTCGAGTGTTCCTCTGTATAAATGTATGGTTGAACTGAGACTCACTGGTGAGTCTGACTCAGGCAGACGGTGTGTTGCAGAGGTGGGTGAGTCTGACGACATGTGGTGTGGTCAAGGGTGAGGAAGAGGGGGGTGAGTTAGGAGGAAGAGTGAGGCAAACGGTGAGGTAAGGAAAAGATGGGTAAGGTGATGAATGAGGGAGAGGTTGAGTCACAGGGTAAGGGACAGGACTTCATAACAAAGTTGACCCAAGATTCCCTCCCCAGCAGCAACCAAGGTTCCCCCCCAACCCCAACTCCCCAACAACAACCAGAGCTTCCCCCAGCAACAACCAGAGCTTCCCCCAGCAACAACCAGAGCTTCCCCCAGCAACAACCAGAGCTTCCCCCAGCAACAACCAGAGCTTCCCCCAGCAACAACCAGAGCTTCCCCCAGCAACAACCAGAGCTTCCCCCAGCAACAACCAGAGCTTCCCCCAGCAACAACCTAAGATTCCCTTCCCATCAACAACCCAAGGTTTCCACCCCATCAACAACCCAAGGAAGGTGTCCTCCCCATCAACAACCCAAGATTTTCCCCCCCATCAACAACCTAAGGTGTCCCCCCCTCACATCAACAACCTAAGATTCCCTCTCAGTAACAGGCTCAGAAAACCCTTCCCCTACAAGCCAATTAGTTGTGGTTGTTACAAGGGCACCTCCCTCCCTGTCTACACAGGTTCCTGCCACGTACAGGTCGAGTACACATATGTGTGTCCGTGTGTCTGGACCAGACAGGGGGAGCTGCTCCACCAGGCACGCCCTCCCCAGTGGCAATGCAATACAGGAGGACGAAGAAAATAGATCCTAAGAGGCAAGACTTTCAGGTCCGTCCGTTGTGGATAGATAGATAGATAGGTAGATAGATAGATAGATAGATAGATAGAGAGAGAGAGAGAGAGAGAGAGAGAGAGAGAGAGAGAGAGAGAGAGAGGGGGGGGGGGGGAGAATTCATTTTCTCAGGGCTGTGGAACTGGACTGTTAAATGACAATGTATTTCGTAGAACTGACCGTAAACTTTTTAAGTTTTCAACTATGTTAATATCTCCTGATGACCATGCAGTTAGTATGAGATTTAAGAGCTGCTGATGGGAAAATCATCACTATCTTTTCCTTTTTTTTACATGTATAAGAATATAGACGTTTGGAGTAAAGCATTTATCATCGCCTTGTTCTGTCATTCGGGAGCTAGATAAAGTTTACCTCAACAACGCTATATATAAAAGATTATGATAACTCGATAAAAATTTAACATTGATGATAATGATGATAATAATAATGATGATGTTATCCGTTGATATCCCAGTACTGACAGACTGCCCGCCAGTGTAGGATAGGATCAAACATCAAACTTAAACATCTTGTAAAACGTATTCGTAACGGAAGGGACCATGACTGTAAAATCATATACGTGACATTTTTTTTTATTTATATATTTATATAATCTAACGACTCGAGCTTATTATTCTTCGTGACTCCCTAAATGTTTTTCTAAAGCTAAGCGTCGTTAGAAAAAAAAAAGAAAAAAGACGGAAGCGAAAAGCGGTAATGTTTGGAAGATGATCCACGACGCCATCTTTGATGTTGGTCTCCCCTCGTCAGCTTGAAGGCTTAAGGTCGATGATTAATGTCCCGGTGGTTCAGGATAGGTCGGTTATCAGCGCCATGGTAAGGGGGAGGGAGTGTGTGTCCCTGTTTGTCCCATGGAACACGACAAACGGTACGACCCGCCGCCCGTTGTCGGGAATCGTTGTTTTCGTGTTGTGAAAGAGGTTGTGTGTGTGTGTGTATGTGTGTGTGTGTATGTGTGTGTGTGTGTGTGTATGTGTATGTGTGTGTGTGTGTGTGTGTGTGTGTGTGCGTGAGTGTGTGTGTGTGTGTTACGGTCGAACACCCAGCAGAGCAGCAGCGAAGTAGTTGGCTCGTTTGAATGACCTCCGAGACTATGGTCAGTTATTTGGGTAATTACTACTATTCCTTAATTACTCTTATTTAACTCGACACGTCATTAAAACATATCGGCTTTTGATTCGATAAAATACGTGACAAATATGACTGAATATATATATATATATATATATATATATATATATATATATATATATATATATATATATATATATATATATATATATATACGAACAAAGTTCATATGAACGCGCACTTTCGCAGAACATACAAACCTCCACCAGGTTAACGATATCTGGAGACTCCGAACATCGATCTTACTGCCATCTGTTGACAAGCGGTCGAGACTGGACTATCCCAGTTCACCATATGGCAATAAGAGTCGTGACATTCATTGCCCACTTGACCACTTTCACCTCTGTGGTCAACCCTACCTAGGCTAGGCAGCAGCCCCTCCTCCTCCTCCTCGCCTCCACCAACCGTCAGACGCACGGGAGACACACTATGGACGTCAACAACAGACAGTTTTTCTTAAGAATTGTGATGAAAGTGGTCATTTCTGCGCTCGTTAAGCGATCCCTCTCGCGTCCCCGTGTTGTGCAGTTGGCCTGGCATCATGACAGTCATCCTCGAAGGTAAGAAATCACTGTGCGTCCGTTTAAATTAACGTGAGTTGTTTGTTGCCTTGGGGTATGATCGTAACCATCGCGGTGCCCGTCAGCCATCTTTAAAAAACCCAGTTTCCAGTGATAGTTTTAGATTACGGTGTTATGCTCAGTCGTCCATCTAGCTACCGTCTCATTTATTCAACGTTCGTATTATACTCGTTGTTGTGTGGTGGTTATCACCTTCCACCTTCCACCTCCCCCAGCTTAGAGCCTCGTATGACCCATTAGCCCAGAGGTGAGGTGGTCGTGATGGGTACATGTTGGTCAGCCGTAGTCATCTTGCAGTCTACAGCTGTGTAATGTTCATGTGCCAACACTACAGCAGCTGTAGTCGTCGTGTCCCAGCACTACACCAGCTGTAGTCTTCATATACCAGCAGTACAACAGCTGTAGTCATCGTGTGCTACAACAGCTGTAGTCGTCATGTGTACCAATACTACAATAGCTGTAGTCTCCATGTAACGACAATACAGCAGCTGTAGTCGTCCTGTGCCAATACTACAACAGCTGTAGGTCTTGATGCAGTGGTCTCTCAGGGGTCCCAGGGCACGGAGTGTGGGAGGGAGGGGGGTGGGGAGGCGTTAAGCTCCACTGAATATGATAATTTCTTGCGCGAGTTTGCCCGCGCCCCCTCCCGTGTCCTTGTGTGTGTTGCTCTGTGTGTGTCCCCCAGTGTACGCGCGCCTCTGTCCTCATCCTGGGATTCGCACAGTGCTTTCCAGACTGACGTTCCCATGACAACAGAACTATTGGAAATGGTTGCGTCCATTCGTTACTTTACCAATTTTTTTTTCTATTATTTGAAAATGAGCTGGACACACACACACACATAGCATGGGGCGTCGTCTCATTCCTCAACAGTTTTTTTGGTAAATGCGCACAAAGCCACGGAGGAGGGACTAAATGACCGTTATAACGGAGGGAGTTTCATGACCTCATTCGCTGTAAAATCAGATTACGTTTTGAACTGCAGCGTTACGACGTGATATCAAACGTACATTTCCGAAGGCGAAATGATTAGGGATGTGCAAATGTTTTACACATATCACCATATTATATGCTCGACTTGCTTACGCTCTGCATATATATATATATATATATATATATATATATATATATATATATATATATATATATATATATATATATATTTATCCCTGGGGATAGGGGAGAAAGAATACTTCTCACGTATTCCCTGCGTGTCATAGAAGGCGACTAAAAGGGAAGGGAGCGGGGGTCTGGAAATCCTCCCCTCTCGTTTTTTTTTAATTTTCCGAAAGAAGGAACAGAGAAGGGGGCCAGGTGAGGATGTTCCCTCAAAGGCCCAGTCCTCTGTTCTTAACGCTACCTCGCTATCGCGGAAAATGGCGAGTAGTATGAAAAAAAAAAAAAAAGAATATATATATATATATATATATATATATATATATATATATATATATTGGAAAGGATCACAATTTTGCGCGTGATCAAGATATTCCTATGAGTCCACGGGGAAAATGAAACACGAAAAGTTCCCAAGTGCACTTCCGTGTAATAATCACATCATCAGGGGAGACACAAGAGAGAAATATAACAGTCAGTTGATATACATCGAAGAGACGAAGCTAGGACGCCATTTGGTAAACATGTGATTGTCCAAAACATGCTTTGGACAATCACATGTGGTCCACAGTAAGGTGCTCACTGGGGTCTTCTGGGTCCTGGGGGTGGATCGTCTGGATCCTTGGGGGGTCTTCTGGGTTCTTGGGAGGTCTTCTGGGTATTTGGTGGATCTGTATCCTTGGAGGGTCTTTTGAGTCCTATTGGGGGTCTTCTGGGTCCTTGGGGGGGTCTTCTGGGTCCTTGGGAGTCTTTTGGGACCTTGGGAGTCTTCTGGGTCCTTGGTAGATCTTCTGGTCCTTGGAGGGTCTTCTGGGTCCATAGGGAGTCCTCTGGGTCCTTTGGATATCATCTGGGTCTATGGGAGGTCTTCTGGATCCTTAGGAGGTTCTTTGGGGGTCATTAGGGGGTCTCTGGGTCCTTGGGAGTTTTCCGGACCCCGGCGTTTCTTCTGAGCACCTCAATGCCATCCCACTTACCTGTCCGTTGCCTTGAAAACAGAAGAGAATCTCTCATTAACCCAGTGTTTTCCTTACATCATTTTGGTGATCACTCGGCGCGGAATGAACCAGGTGGAGTGGCAGGGAGGAGGAGGAGGAAGAGGAGGGAGGAGGGAAGTAATGGACCAGAGCCTGTGGTTGTCAGGCTCGGGAAGTTGATAGTCTCAGTGCCTCATGTTTCTGAAGGAGGGTAACGCCTTTCACTACACAGATGGCTCGCCCTCCCGTGCTATGGCTGTTGTGTAAGAACTGGCTCAGTACTCCGTGTGTGAAAGATGGTCGACCCACTACCCCCTCTCTCTCTCTCTCTCTCTCTCTCTCTCTCTCTCTCTCTCTCTCTTCTCTCTCTCTCTCTCTCTCTTAGAAATCGCTCCTCTGAAAGCTTTGAGGACAAGAACTTAGTTTGGAACGTGTCTTGAATGATGCTAGAATGAGATGACTAAGTCTAGTATACGTAGGCTGCAGCTTCGTGACCCAGATCTGTCACTTCACTGGTGGGGCTATCTGGTTGATTGGTTGGTTGTTTGGTTGATTGGTTGGTTGATTGGTTGGTTGTTTGGTTGGTGGTCCGTCGACTGCCTAGGTCCTTCAGGTATTTCAGTTTCTCGAACGTCTTCTTCAGATGTTTATAAGATAATTCCAAGCCCCTACACGTCCTCAGTGCTCACATGGGCTTGCTGACTTTGAAAAGATGATGAATCTCTTGATTACAGGAACTTGTGTTCTTCACATGCACACTAAAGTTTGGCGGGGTCAGTGAGAGGGGATGTGCTTTGCCAAAGTTTTCGAAGCTGATGGGCGAGTGAAGGTGCTTCTGGAAGCCAGAAATTGAGCCTCATGTGCAGCTTGATGACTCGTTTTGTTAAAAAAAGGATTTTTTGCCCTTACACAGCGATTCTATATATTGAGTAGTTTGTACGTGGATCATGACGGTAGAGTTAAGGACCTTACTCATATCATTAGTCCAGTTAGTATGTCTCAGTCTAGACTGGGTTTTGTGGACAGCACACACGTCAAAACAGCAAATCCCCTTCTGGCACTGCCACAATATGAGAAAAATTTATGGAAACTTTTTGTTGGCAAGGAGTTGAATTTCATCTCGTCACTCTGTCTCTCTCTCTCTCCGCTGTGTTTACACAGTTTGCCCACATTGAGTGAAAGCTCTTCAACAGTCTGTTGTTATAAAAAGCCAGTTAGTGATATTTTTGCAAGTCCCTTCAACACAGCCTACGTGTACGATATTGCTATTTGCAGTAATCCACCTGCATATGTTTATTCCAGACGAAAAATATGAGAGGAACTTGAGCATTGTTGAGCGATCTGTGTGACGAAATGTTGGAACACTAGAAAACGGAAACAGTGTTTGGATTCGAATAGAAAGATACTAACTGGTTCTCTGTCATCTGGTTGACTGTCAACTACCACCTCCTCGTCTTAGTAACACTCTATATATATGTATATCATACTGAACGAAGGGAAAATGTGAAGTCTATCACTGACTGTTTATAGTATGAACATACGCCGTCATGCTTCTTTCATCATACATTTAAAACTGTTCTTTCATTTCGATTTGATTTGAATCTGTGGTTCCGTGGCATAGTCTCCGCCTCCGCCTTAAACGTCACAGTAGTGCTTCTAAAGAGCCAAGCCAGGAACGATAAACCCTAATTCGTCTAAAGTATTTGATTTCCATTCAAGTTCATTACTGCGCCTGATAATTTCTTCCCTATATCACTGGTAAGGAACTTCCCATCTCGGTGAACTGTGTATAGGGGTGATAAGGCCCCAGACGGAGGCTGAGCGCTCCGAATGCGCCTTCTCCCCCGCGGGTTCCAATAATAAACCGATGAAATTCTGGCGAGACACGAAAACTCTCTTAGGGAGACGGCCTCTCCACCTAGCTCATCTTCCCTTTATCATTTCTGCATAAATATGAGAGCCAACGAATGTTTCGTAATATATATATATATATATATATATATATATATATATATATATATATATATATATATATATATATTCCTATGAGTCCACGAGGAAAATGAAACACGAAAAGTTCCCAAGTGCACTTTCGTGTAATAATCACATCATCAGGGGAGACACAAGAGAGAAATATAATAGTCAGTTGATGTACATCGAAGAGACGAAGCTAGGACGCCATTTGGTATACATGTGATAGTCCAAAACATATATATATATATATATATATATATATATATATATATATATATATATATATATATATATATATATATATGTGTGTGTGTGTGTGTGTGCGTGTGTGTGTGTGTGTGAATTAATAAATATAAAGAAATGCAAATCAATCTCATCGCTATGTATAAAAATTTATATATTTAAAGGGTGAAAGAATAAATAATGAATTGGATAAATGAATACATTCACTGAGAAATAGGAAAAAATGGGATATTTTTTATAATGTTTTTTGTGCACGAATATTCCGTATTGTATTCGCTGGCCATGAGTTGTTATATAAGATATACGATATAATATTCCTTAGTCTTGGGCCAATACACCTGTAGGAGGGTGTTACCGGACTCCGCCAGCTTGAGGTTACCCTGCGGGTGAAAAGTTAACCTTTGGCGAGGCCGTGTCACAAGGAGTCTGCGTTTCCCTGCAGCTGGAAGGAGCGCAGCCTTGACCTGGTGGAGGAGCCTTTAGATAGGTCCTGGGGGTAATTGGTGGTTATGACTTGACGTTGACGGCCTTAACGACCCTGGCAGGTGATTGGCCCAGTTAATCAGCCAATGAACCCATGCAGAACATATATAAAAGAAGGAACAGAGAATGGAGCCATGTGAGGATATTCCCTCAAAGGCTCAGTCCTCTGTTCTTAACGCTACCTCGCTAATGCGGGAAATGGCGAATAATATGAAATATATATATATATATATATATATATATATATATATATATATATATATATATATATATATATATATATATATATATCTTTCTTTCAAACTATTGATAGATAGATAGATAGATAGATAGATAGATAGATATAATAGATTGGAGGTTGGGGAGAGAGACATGAATAATTCAAGAACTTGTGAGGGTCTTCAGACGGGCGGAGGACTGATGGTCGCCCTTCCCCCTTCCCCCCGCTGAGGACAGGCGCCCCGGGACGAGGGTAAGGGGAGGGGGACGTGCCGTGACGTGACGTGACGTGACGTGGCTGACAAGATCTCTCTCTCTCTCTCTTGGCAGTTGTCTCGCACCAGGAAGGTGTATGAGAGGGAATTGCCAATTTAAATATCTCTCTCTCTCTCTCTCTCTCTCTCTCTCTCTCTCTCTCTCTCTCTCTCTCTCTCTCTCTCTCTCTCCAGTCTGCTGAGAATCGTTGTAATGAGAGTATTGTTTACACGTCGCTGAATTCTGATTGGTCGACGTTTCCTTTAACGTTGGCTGTCAATATGGCCGTGTGTCCCAGCAGGTCCCAGCACCACAGGGACGGGTGATGGGAGCAGTGTTAATGATGATATTAGCGACCCAGGGAGAGGTATGTACAGGGAGGACGCACGCTGTGGAGACCCAAGCCACCAGGGATGAAATGAGGGAAAGTCCAGCATAAATACAGGCACGCGTGACCTCTAGGTGCAGTATGCACACACACACACACACACACACACACACACACACACCACATGCATACATACATATAAACAGACAGACAGACAGACACACACACACACACCACATACATACATACATACATACATACATACATACATACATACATACAGACACACACACACACACACACACACCACATACATACAGACAGACAGACACACACACACACACACACACACACACACACACACACACACACACACACACACACAGAGCAAACGTATATCATGTATGAGCGGCCCTGCTAACTGTAGTCATAAATCATTAATCAACTTTCAAACACAAAACCCAACCCACAAGTTGTGTTGTACTGTTGTGTCTCTGAGTAGTAAAGTCAGGGTTTGTTTTCCTTAGAATTACAAATGAAGATTTCGATGTTAAATAGATTGAAATATTTTGCAGAATTAGACGTAATCATTGTCTTAAATCAGATTTAAAGGATTCTTTAAGATTAACGCTAGATATTTTTTTTGAACTAGACTTAGCTTTTTTTTTAAAGTATACTGAAAGGCTTTTTAGGATTAAAGGTTCACGAAAATTAAACTTAAAAATGTTACTGATTATCGTATTAAAAAATTACCGAATACTGCATTTAAAAAGTTACCGAATATCGTATTTAGAAGAGTTGCTGAGTATTGTATTTAAAAAGTTACTGAATACCGTGTTTTAAAAAGTTACTGAATATTGTATTCTAAAAAATTGCAGAATATCGTATTCAGAAACTTACTGAATATCGTATTGAAAAAAGTTACTGAATATCGTATATAAAAAGTTACTGAATATCGTATTGAAAAAAGTTACTGAATATCGTATTGAAAAAAGTTACTGAATATCGTATTGAAAAAAGTTACTGAATATCGTATTGAAAAAAGTTACTGAATATCGTATTGAAAAAAGTTACTGAATATCATATTTAAATGTTTCATGACAGGCTATGCTGCAGATCTGTGTCCAGTGATGTCTTGAGCTATATTTAAAGGCTTTCCCCGCCAACCACTGAAGCCTGTGAATAAAAGCTTCTTAAATAATGCAAAATGAATGAACATGTGTGATTCCTGATGTACACGGGTGAAGAATTCTCTGGAAAAACGTAAATTCAAAACAAATTTGGAGACGAGACAAAGAACGCTGACTTCTGGAAAGTGGTCCTTTAGTACACTGACCACGTCTCCTTCATCATCTCTGGCTACGTCTCCTTCATCACCCCGGCCCACGTCTCCTTCATCACCCCGGACCACGTCTCCTTCATCAATCCGGACCACGTCTCCTTCATCACCCCGGGCCACGTCTCCTTTATCACCCCGGGCCACGTCTCCTTCATCACCCCGGGCCACGTCTACTTCATCACCCCGGGCCACGTCTCCTTCATCACCCCGGGCCACGTCTCCTTCATCACCCCGGACCACGTCTCCTTCATCACCCCGGGCCACGTCTCCTTCATCACCCCGGGCCACATCTCCTTCATCACCTCGGGCCACGTCTCCTTCATCACCCCGGGCCACGTCTCCTTCATCACCCTGGACCACGTCTTCATCACCCCAGCCACGTCTCCTTCATCACCCCGGGCCACGTCTCCATCAGATGACTGTCAATAGTGTCACCACTGCTTAAGAGGTCAAGTAAAAGGCATGAACGCCATGGGTCTAAACCAAACCACATCATATCTACCACAGTGACATATATAATACTGGGGAAAAAATAGTGATATAAACCCCATTGGCTCCCACCGTTCCCATCCGTCCTGGACAACGTATGTTGAGGGCCTCAGAGAACGCGGGTAAACATATACATTTCACGTTATTTGTTCTCCTCGTGGTCGTTCGGTTGGTCCTTAAGGACATGAAACATGAGCGCCTGGCCGGCGGCCATGTTTGTTCCGTCCTCCGTCCTGGAAGATGGACGACGAGCGTTTTGAAAAAAAAAAAAGGTAAAGAAAACGGAGTCGTTCGTCATCGTGGCTCTGGCAGCCCCGAGTACAGACTTGCCAATTAGTAAACATCAGTCACCAGAAGACTCGTGGTCTCGCTGGATGAGATGGGAAGGTCGCCTTTACGACGTTATAATATAGCCTGTTTTTATCACGAATGCGACTGGTGTAGTAAACACGTTTCGTTAATATAGTGGCAGAATATTCGTCATAAAGTGTCGCCTGCTTAATGCTCTATATTTGCATTTATTACGCACTGAAATAATGATCAATTACGCAAACTAACGTACGCAAACACGTGTTGTTTTTGCAAATGCAATACTTGCGTATATATATATATATATATATATATATATATATATATATATATATATATATATATATATATATATATATATATATTGAGTTGTCAGATTTCAATTCAACTTTAAAGTATTTGATTATAGAGTTGAACACGCTCAGTAAGATAGAATCCCACAAAGATTCATCATCTTGAGAAATGCAGATTCGAAAAACAAGTATTTTCAGTGGCTGTTGAGGTTCGTGGAGACACGCTCGCCGTGCTAAAGATGGTTCATATGCAGGTCCGTGTGTGTGTGTGTGTGTGTGTGTGTGTGGAACACCTGATCACTCCACATAGTTGTGTGTGGAACACCTGATCACTCCACATGCTTGTGTGTGGAACGCCTGATCACTCCACATGGTTGTGTGTGGAACACCTCATGAGTCTAATCATGAACCAGCTGGGTTCAGCAGTGGTACCAGTGGGAAACCAGCTGGGTCCATTAGTGGTTGCACAGGACCCCCACGACGACCCGTATAGGATCCAGCTGGACCGATCAATGAACCAGCTTGTGCCCAGCTGTGGGTGTATCCTCGGATCCAATAATGAGGCAGCTGGTGCTCAGCAGTAGTGGTGGTTTCCCGGGACCGCTGATGAACCACCTGGGGGAGGGGGCAGTAGTCCGGCCAGCTGTGGACGGAGGAGGGGAAACACATTTAGACACAGAGAGGAGGAGGAGGAGGAGGAGGAGGAGGAAGAAGAAGAAGAAGAAGAAGAAGAAGAAGAAGAAGTTTGTTGTTGCTTCCGGACCCAACATCGTAACTCGTCAAGATGTAATTACTGAAAGTTGTTGGAGTTGCTGCTAGTGGACTGGTGGGTAAGAAAGCAGAGAGAGAGAGAGAGAGAAAGAGAGAGAGGTGGTGGTGGTGGTTTAGGTCGAGAATCTTAAGAGCAGTGGTCATGTTTAACGTGAAGTATGTGGAGCGGTAGAGTCTCTCTCTCTCTCTCTGTCTCTCTCTCTCTCTCTCTCTCTCTCTCTCTCTCTCTCTCTCTCTCTCTCTCTCTCTCTCTCTATACCCACAGGTAAGCCGATGCCGCAGTGTGCGGGCCAGGGTGTAGGGTCAGGCCAGGCCAGAGAGTGTAGGGTAAGGATTGGGGGGGAGCGAGGGTTTGGGCTCTGATATACCCTCCTCATTCATACCCCCTCACCCACACCCACACTACCCAAATTACCCACAGTTATAAAGGATTTATTATCAATACTGAACACATCAGAGGGTTTGAAATTTCCCCATCCTGTCAAGAGGATATAGGAATAAACAATTGGAATAAATCATAGGAATAAATCAACCACTCTGATCAGTCAGTATATATATGTATATATATATATATATATATATATATATATATATATATATATATATATATATATATATATATATATTTCTTCCCAGCTTTAAAAGGGCGGAGGGGGCGTTGGGCGGGGCGCCCCTCTCCTCCTCCTCCTCCTCCTCCAAGTGCATGACCTAACCAGTAAACTCTGGTGGCTTTATCTCGGTGGGCGGAGGACACAATCAGCGTGCACGAACAGCCTGCTTGACCAACGTACCCCCGAGCGCAAGGATCCCCGAAGTTGTGTGTGTGTGTGTGTGTATGTGTGGTGGGGGGATCGTGATCGTGGTGGTGAGGCCAAGGGCGCCTCCCTTGGAGAGCCTGCCTGTACACCCGAGATGTGAGGACCTGTTTCCTTGATGGACGTGATAATGATGATGATAATCCAGACGCTACCTCGCTTACGCGGGAAATAGTAGACTATACAGTATGGAGTATATATATATATATATATATATATATATATATATATATATATATATATATATATATATATATATGGAACACGAGAAGTTCCCAAGTGCACTTTCGTGTAATAATCACATCATCAGGGTTTCCCGGACTCAGCCTACCAATGGTTAATCGCAAGCGAGAAGTCACCTTGGACGAGGCTATATCATCGTCATCAGACGGAAAAGAGGACATCATCATGGAAAGCCTTCCCCGTCCCAAAGGAGCCCACCCTTACCCTGCACCCGCTCGGAGCGCTGAAAGAATACAGAGACGAGTACTGAAGTGAGTTGGAAGAGACGTGGGAAATGGAATGATACAAAGAAAAGTGAGAATCAGAAGACATGACTGAAAGGAGAGAGAGAGAGAGAGAGAGAGAGAGAGAGAGAGAGAGAGAGAGAGAGAGAGGGGGGGGGGGGGGGGAAGTAGACGCGGTAAGAATGCAAATGAGGCTAGGGTGTTGAACAAGGGATGAGATACGGAGTAACATAAAGGAAATAATCATATGTCAATAAGGGAACAAAGAAGCCTCATTACACAGGACCCTGGCACACTTGAACAGCTTACATGTGGAGTCGCAGTAGGGACAAGAAAAAGATATATATATATATATATATATATATATATATATATATATATATATATATATATATATATATATATATATATATTATACACACACACACACACACAAACACACACGAATACAGTGCATATGAACACAAATTTTCATAGAACGCACAATACCCTTTAAGAGCCAGGATTCGAACCCAAGACCTTTTGCGTGGTATTCGGGAACGTTGACCGCCTTTCGATCGTAGCCTAGGGTTAGCATTCCTGAATACCACGCAAGAGGTCCTGGGTTCGAATCCTAGCTGTGAGGCTATTGATGATACAATCAGATATCTTTATCTCAAGCGGCCTTCAGCATCACCATGGCGCCGAGCTGTTCCAGGTTCCACGTGGCAGGTGAAGGCGGAATGAGTAGAAATAGAGTGGGGTTGGAGGAGGTTGGAATAGACATTTAAACAGATAGATCAGTCACACATGATGGAGGGGAACGAATGGTGATAAACAAGCTAGATGGAAGGGGTAAGGAACGAGGTGGATCAGGAGGGACGAGAGATGGCAGGAGAGGGAAGGAGATAAAAGAGACAGGAGGGGGGGATAAAATAAGAGAGGAAAATGTCCGATGGTTTAAGAGAAATAAGACTCATGATGAGGCAAGTCCTGGAGACAGAGAAGGAAAGGTCCGTCCTGTTGGGTCAGAAGAACTGTCCTTTTGAGAAGGTTTGAGAGATATAGGGAGACACACCCCCCCCCCCCCCCCCCGAGCTGAGGAAGTAAGGCGAGGGGAGATATGTGACGTGAGGCGAGGCTGGGGGAGGAATGGGGAGGGGAGGGGAAAAAAATTAGGTGGGGGGTAAGGGAGGGAGGGGAACCTATGGTGATATTTCCTTCCTCGTCTGGGCTGACTCAGTTGTGTATCAGAGGTTCGCCCCCATAAGAGAGAGAGAGAGAGAGAGAGAGAGAGAGAGAGAGAGAGAGAGAGAGAGTCGTGTATGGTTGAAGAGGGGGAGGGGGCGATGGTGGGGTGTGGGTTGGTGGTCATCAGCGACCTCTGCCCACCACCCATGAAACGTCTGACGAGAAGATTACGTCATACTATAGGGTTTTGAGAGAGAGAGAGAGAGAGAGAGAGAGAGAGAGAGAGAGAGAGAGAGAGAGAGACTTTACAGCGATGCTAATATCGAGCTCTCTCGACGAAATAGATAAAAAGAAAAGCCAACAACACTAGAACAAAGCAGCTTTGAAACACACACACACACACACACATATCCTCGAGACACACACACACACACACATGTACGTATTTGTATTTATAGTTGCCATGGAAGCCTTAGAACTACGTCACTACATATCACGTAATACGGAGTTAAAAGTGGATGGTAAAGATGAATGAAGAAAGCCAGTGGGCCAACCTCTCCCCTAAAATGCCTCCCATGAGACCGTGTGTGTGTGTGTGTGTGTGTGTGTGTGTGTGTGTGTGTGTGCCAGAGTATGTTGTGCGCTGAGGTGCAACCCCCTTATTACGTGTCATTCTTGGATCCAGTTCCATTGAGCCTGGAAGGACGGATATCCAGTGGCCCTAGAGGGATTTTTAGTTGTCCTAGAATGATTCCAGTGGTCCTAGAGGGATTTATAGCTGCCCTAGAATGATTCCAGTGACCCTAGATGGATTTTTAGTTGCCTTAAAATGATTCCAGTGGCCCTAGAGGGATTTATAGCTGCCCTAGAATGATTCTAGTAGCCCTAGAGGGATTTTTAGCTATCCTAGAATGATTCCAGTGACTAGAGGGATTTTTAGCTACTCTAGAATGATTTAGTGATTTTTAACTGCTCTAAAATGATTCCAGTGGCCCTAGAGGGATTTATAGCTGCCCTAGAATGATTCCAGTGACCCTAGAGGGATTTTTAGCTACCCTACAATGATTCCAGTGACCCTAGAGGGATTTTTAGCTACCCTACAATGATTCCAGTGACTCGAGAGGGATTTTTAGCTACCGTAGAATGATTCCAGTGACCCTAGAGGGATTTTTTAGCTACCCTACAATGATTCCAGTGGCCCTTGAGCGATTTTTAGTTGCCCTGGAATGATTGATCCCAGTGGCTCTAAAGGGATTTCCAAGGGCCCTTTGAAGGATTTCCAGCGGCCCTGGAATGGTTTACAGTGGCCTATGAATAATTATGGTGACCCGAGCATGATTTCTAGTGGTCCTAAGAATGATTTCCAGTGGCTTTACGGTGGATTCTCGACGGGGTTTAGAGGGATTTTCAGTGGTATTAAAAGGACTTCCAGTGGCTCTAGAAGGATTTCCAGCGGCCATAGAAAGGACTTCCGTCAATCCTCAGGAGACGGAGTCAAACACGGGTGAAAAGGAAGGAGGGAAGAAGGAAGGAAGGAAGCAAAGAGAGTAGAATGATGGAGACAAGAAGGATGCAGAAGGGTAGAAGAGCGGTAGGAGGGAGGAAGGATGGAGGGAAGGAAAAATGAGGACAGGCACAATGAGGGAGTTAGGGAGGTTATAGAGATGTAGGGAAGAGGACATATTGAGGAAGTCAGGCGCAATGATGGAGTTAGGAAGGCTATAGAGATGGAGGAAAGAGGGCAGGAGGGAGAAGTTTGGAAGGCGGAGGGCTGGAGGTAACAGGACGGAGGAAAGTAGGAAGGAGTTAGGTGGATAATAAGGAAGGAGTCAAGACAAGACAAGAGACTCTCGTTGAGGCGGACCTGCCCTCGTAGGATCTCAAGGCCCTTAAAGAGGTCTCCGTGGCCCTCAGGGTCAGCCGGACCTGCTTACGCAGCCCTCAGGGATCGCCTGGCTCACAGGAAGATCCCAGACGTGCAAGCGACCAGGTCTCAAAATGTCCTCAACCTTGACCAAGGTTCCCCTGTGTCTGGTGGTGTAAGAAGTCGGTCTCCTATGGTTCGCCTTTTCCTCGTAAAACTGCAGACTTTGCAGGGGGGGTTTCCTCGCGCAGGGTTTTGATATAACTGTAGATTTCTGGTGGGTTTTGTAGCGTTGTGGATTTATATTTTTTTTCCACCCTTTTTTTTCGATACCTGTTTTGTCCCTCGTCGGTTATAGCTGCTGCGTGTGTTGTAAGGTCACTCATCCAGTCAGTACAAAAACTGACCGATTGATGGTTCGGTATATATATATATATATATATATATATATATATATATATATATATATATAGAGTGTTTATGTGTGTGTAAAGAGAGAGAGAGAGAGAGAGAGAGAGAGAGAGAGAGAGAGAGAGAGAGAGAGAGAGAGAGAGAGAGAGATCAGCAATCAGCAAACGCCATGATTTGATTGTTTTCAGTGTAATAATAAGTCGTCGAAATAAACTGCATTTCACTGCTACTGAAAACCCATCGGGCAAAACGGCTTCTTTAGAACCCATATCCTTTTGTGGGGAAAAGAAAAGAAAAGAAAAAAACGATACCATTTCATTCAGGGTTTGAATTAGAATACGAAACTTCAAAACTTTCTACACAACTTGGCCCAAGAATGCTCAACTTTCCTCCGTGTCTCTCCCCCCATGCCAAGGATCAAGCCTGGGACCAGCAATGTTGTTCCTCCTGCTGATGCATAGTCCCCAAAGTTCCTCTATAAAGATCCACGTCGCCCCAAGGTCTGTCTGTAGGCACTTGCAAGACGTCTGCGTCAGAACCGTTCCTCCAGAAGATGGATGTATGTATGTCTTGGCCTCTGTTCTCCCACGGGTTAATTTATGACTCCCTTTCGTATAGGAGGAAGGAACGAGGGCGGACGGTGTGGGGCGGGGCGTGGGCGTGGGCGGACGGGCGGGATCTTGCTATTGTAAAGTCTTCTCAGACTAGACCCGCTCGTGTCCTCTTCGTAAACACATTAATCTCGGGTCGCCCGTCTGAAGATGAGGCTATTTCAACTCGTGTGACTGGACAACCTGGCCTTTGACCTGGGCTTACGCAGGTCAGAGGCCCTGGCCATGATAACTATTAGTAGACCTGGACCGTTGTGCTCGTATAGGGTCGTGTCGTCGTCGTGGAGGGGTGGGTGGTGTAGTGGCGTCGTCGTGCTCAAGCGTCGTGCACTGTCGTCCGCGAGGATATTGATCGACGTGGTGAGGGTGGTCAGTGCGGGATGCGTTCGATCCATTTTCGTTCTTGACGCTTTTGGGTGTTCGTTCATCTCCCTCCAACAACGTGGGGTTATGAAGCAGTGATTAGCATTGTGTTAGCCTAGTGTGGAACACAACCCCAGTCGGTTTCTGTTGTGTTTACGTGGTTGATGAAGATTGTTCGTAGTCTACCGTTTTTTTTGTTTTTTTTTTTGCTACACTGAATTTCAGTCTGCATTACTTACCTTCAGTGGTGTCATTTTTTTTTCCTGACAACTCTCACACTTGGACGTCTCATACTTCCTTTTGATTTATTTTCTTTCGCATGTATTTGTTCACCTCTGCATTCTGTGGTAACACAGTTCCTTTGTTCATGTCCTCCATCTTTTTTACTCCTTTTCATCGAGCTACATCTTATTTTGGCAGTTCTTGTTCGTCAATCATGCCTGGCTCATCTCCTCTTCCACTTAGCCAGTCTCCCTCGCCCCCTGGGTTTTTCTGTGTGTCCTTTTCCATGCTGCGCTCCTTACTGTCCATCCTTACACCCTCCTCTTTCCTTCCTTTCCCATCTTCTGCTTCGTTTCGTTTCTTCATGAGACTCGAACCCTCAACATCAGCTGTGTAACAAGCCCCCCTCAAATCTCTAGTCTACCGCTTCCTCCTCTTTGTATTATTCTTCCTCATCCTCTTATTCCTCCTCCTCCTCCTCCTCCTCTTCTTCCTCCTCGTCCACATCCTCTTCCTTCTCCTGGTCGTCCAACTCCTCCTCCTCCTCCTCCTCCATATAATTCCTCGTCATTCCACAATTGGATTGTGTTTTTTTTCTTCCATTGCTAAACTTCCACCATAACTCGACTCACGATATTTCTCCTCACAAATTTGAAATGTCTTCCTCACCATCTGGTCTTCCCCACTGCCCCAGCACCCAAGTTGTCGCAACCCAGCACTCACGCTGTCGCAACCCAGCACTCAGGCTGTCGCATCACAGCAACCCAGGCTGTCGCACCCCAGCACCCCAGGCTGTCGCACCCCAGCACCCCAGGCTGTCGCACCCCAGCACCCAGGTTGTCGCACCCCAGCGACCCCAGGCTGTCGCACCCCAGCACCCAAGGCTGTCGCATCACAGCAACCCAGGCTGTCGCACCCCAGCAACCCAGGCTGTCGCACCCCAGCACCCAAGGCTGTCGCATCACAGCACCCAAGGCTGTCGCACCCCAGCAACCCAGGCTGTCGCACCCCAGCAACCCAGGCTGTCGCATCCCAGCACCCAAGGCTGTCGCATCACAGCACCCAAGGCTGTCGCACCCCAGCAACCCAGGCTGTCGCACCCCAGCAACCCAGGCTGTCGCACCCCAGCACCCAAGTTGTCGCACCCCAGCAACCCCAGGCTGTCGCACCCCAGCAACCCCAGGCTGTCGCACCCCAGCAACCCCAGGCTGTTGTCGCAGTAATGCTTCACACTATAACCCTCGTTCAGTTCCCGTCGTTCGTACTGAACCATTTGCTCTTCTTTGTCGTTTGGGCTGCCGTCGTCTGCTGGTGGTTCTCTGGTGCTCTCTCTCTCTCTCTCTCTCTCTCTCTCTCTCTCTCTCTCTCTCTCTCTCTCTCGTACTGGCTGACTAGCCCTTGCGTCTTCCATCTCCGCTCGCTGACTCCTGGAAGTTTATTCCCAGTCCCCTCTTCACTGTAGGACCAGTTTTTTTTTCTTTTCCCAGTATTCGAGTCTTTCCCCTTGTGATTGGTACCGGTTTATTCCCAGTCTCCCCTTCGCTTACCAGCACGAGTTTATTCCAGTCTCTCCTCACTGAACAGTAGCAGTTTATTTCAGTCTCTCCTCACTGAACAGTAGCAGTTTATTCCAGTCTCTCTTCACTGAACAGTAGCAGTTTATTCCAGTCTCTCTTCACTGAACAGTAGCAGTTTATTCCAGTCTCTCCTCACTGAACAGTAGCAGTTTATTCCAGTCTTCTCCTTGTGAGTTAGCAGCAGTGTATTCCAGTTCTTTCACTGAACACTTGACAGTTTATTCCAGTCTGCGCTCGTTGACTGGGAGCAATTTATTCTAGTCACTTTTCCCTGACCAGCAGCTATTCATTCCATTGTTCCCGTTGTGCGTAGGCATTATGACGTCACCCAATGAGCCCCTTATGACGTCAAGGTGCAGTGACGTCACCTATGAGCCCCTTAAGACGTCAATGGGTGACGTTAAGGTGCAGTGACGTCACCTATGAGCCCCTTAAGACATCAGTGTTGTGTGACGTTAAGGTGCAGTGACGTCGCCTATGAGCCCCTTAAGATGTCACTGGGTGACGTCAAAGTGCAGTGACGTCACCTATGAGCCCCTTAAGACGTCAGTGGGTGACGTCAAGGTGCAGTGACGTCACCTATGAGCCCCTTAAGATGTCAGTGGGTGACGTCAAAGTGCAGTGGCGTCACCTATGAGCCCCTTAAGACATCAGTGTTGTGTGACGTCAAGGTGCAGTGACGTCACCTATGAGCCCCTTAAGACGTCAGGGTTGTGTATCGTCAAGGTGCAGTGACGTCACCACTCTGGGCCCCTTAAGACGTCAGTGTATGACGTCAAGGTGCAGTGACGTCACCTATGGGCCCCGCCAGACGTCGGCGACTTCGATCTCGGAAGAAAAGCCCTCACCACAAGGCCGCCCCTTAAGGTCGAATTGCATTATCCTTACGACTGGAGGAATCGGCTTTATTTGCAGTCCGGTGAGAGTTATAGCCCAACTTGGGTCATTATAAAGACTTAATAACGACACAAGTTGGACGGGAGTCCCATTTAGCATAGTGCCAAGATCACCTTTAATGTATCACGTATATAAATCAATGTTGATTTACAGGGAAATTCCGCTAGAGACCGCTAGAAAATGGCCGGTAGAAACCACCCCCCATTTCCCCCTTGTAGAAATCTCGATGGAAACCTCTTAGAAACCTCATGGAAACCCTAGCAGAAACCAATAAAACCCCAGAAGAGACTAAGGAAACCCCCAGCAGAGAAACCTCAAGGAAACCCCCCCTTAGTAGAAACCTCAAAGAAAACCCCTGTTGCAGATAACGAAACCACACCCTACCCATTCAACATATCACCTCGCTCCTAATGACCCCCTTCCCCATATATATATATGGAAAGGGAGCTGTGGTTTCGGTGCATTATTACATGACAGCTAGAGACTGAGTGTGAACGAATGGGGCCTTTGTTGTCTTTTCCTAGCGCTACCTCGCGCACATGAGGGGGGAGGGGGTTGTTATTTCATGTGTGGCGAGGTGGCGATGGGAATAAATAAAGGCAGACAATATGAATTATGTACATGGGTATATATGTATATGTGTGTATATATATGTATATATATATGTGTACATTGAGATGTATAGGTATGTATATTTGCGTGTGTGGACGTGTATGTATATACATGTGTATGGGGATGGGTTGGGCCATTCTTTCGTCTGTTTCCTTGCGCTACCTCGCTAACGCGGGAGACAGCGACAAAGCAAAATAGATAAATATAATATATATATATATATATATATATATATATATATATATATATATATATATATATATATATATATATATATGAGAGAGAGAGAGAGAGAGAGAGAGAGAGAATGATAAAACCATCGTCAGGGTTGAACCGCATAGTTTGACCATTATCATGCACAGTTAGGCCCTTCATCAACGCCATCAACAAAACATGATCGCTGTCATTAGGCATGAAATGAGGGAGGGGAGGGGGAGGGGGGTTAAATTGTCAATTAAAACCCGACATACATTATTTGAAAAAAAAAGAAAGATAATTTCTGTTAGTCTTAATTAGCCAAATGTACGTTGATGAAGGTAATTACTGCTAACGTGGATATATTGGGTGTGCCCTGTTGTATTTATCCCTCTAATTACTCTACCTAAGTTGAGTATTATTACCCCGAAAGATGGGTGGGGGGGGGGGGGAGGGGGTAATTAGTGTCTAAGCTGGGGTGGGGGAAAGTGGGTGGTTCAGAGGGAGGGAGGGTGGGTGGATTGGTCGCGTTAACGAGGAGTACAGAAAGGTCAATATTATTCTGATTGATGGGCAGCCAGCGACCTTAAGGCGCTGGATAGATAGAAGAAATGGGAGGAGAGTAAGTGGTTGGCGTTGCTGACCATGAATGCCCGTACGGGCCCATCCCGGGTTCGAATCCTGGGTTCGGCAGTGGGTCACAGCCAACCCGGCTGTTCATCCTCCCCTCGAAGCTGGTCGATAAATGCCTAAGCCATATATATATATATATATATATATATATATATATATATATATATATATATATATATATATATATATATAACATTTGTTACCATCTTCTCCAACACTGTCTATACTAACTCTGTCCCCTTCACTGTCCTCTCCAGCGCTGTCACCATCACTATCCTCTCCAACACTGTCCCTATCACTGTCCTCCCTGACATCGGTCCTAATATCCTCCTCTCCAACACTCCCCGCCACCATCCTCTCCAACACTCCCACCATCACCGTCCTCTCCAACACTATCTCCAACATCACCCCTTTATCACAACCCACGTCATAATAATCATCATCGTTTGTCGCTGATTAACCTCCACTCCAATTAACCCTAATTCATTCACTCTGTAATCTATTGATGACCTTTGACCTCTCACCACTGACCTATAAAAGAGAGAGAAAAAAAAAGAATTAGTGGACTGACATCAGAATATTTTTTCATTTCTTTTCTGAAGACCAAATTTTCTCTGGGAAGCTTTGAAGCTACAGCTAATGTAGAGCTTTGAATTAAGCTTTATGATTTCACGAATTAAGATCTGGATGGTTGAATTATTTGTATATATATATATATATATATATATATATATATATATATATATATATATATATATATATATATATAAATATTAGTTGCAGGTAACCACGAGGAAGAATGAAACTCGATAGTCCCTAGTGCACTTTCGTGTGTTTATCATCCTTATGGGAAACACTGGTCAATAACTACATCACACTCATTACTGCAATATATATATATATATATATATATATATATATATATATATATATATATATATATATATATATATATATATATATTGGTTAGGTTAGGTTGTGTCAGTCACCTGCGGCAACTGATATGGCTAATCAAGAGTTGGGTGGGGGGGGGGGGGGGTAAGAGGAATTCGAGAAGAGCAGGAAATGAGAGAGAGAGAGAGAGAGAGAGAGAGAGAGAGAGAGAGAGAGAGTCTCCACCACCGTATAATCTCCAACACTGAGTCTTAACCTCCAGCAGTACCCGTTCCAACCACATCTACCCCCGACACACTGTCTTAATCACCGGATCTCCGACCACTACGTAGACTCGATCACCACCACCACCCTCCCCCCCCCCCTCATTCTCTCCATCACTGACATGATCACGTCTCTCTCTCTCTCTCTCTCTCTCTCTCTCTCTCTCTCTCTCTCTCTCTCTCTCTCTCTCTCTCTCTCTCACACACACACACACACACACACACACACACACGGGACAATCAACCACAGACAAAAACTTCACCTGGCAGGTTTTGAGTCAGCAGATGGCCTATTATTTTGGTTCCCCCTTCCCTCCCTTCCCTTCCTTCCCACACGCCCCCCCCTCCACCCCCTCCCCCCCAAAAAATGGTCAAATTGCTTTTCTAATCAAGGGATTAACAACGGGGCTCACATCTTGCTTGCTTTACTGTGTCTTTTGTACCTGCAGACTACGGCAGAGAGACCACAGGTATAAAGTTTTTTTTAGAATACATATATATGTATATATATATATATATATATATATATATATATATATATATATATATATATATAGAGAGAGAGAGAGAGAGAGAGAGAGAGAGAGAGAGAATGAAGTGAGATGGTCTTTATCAATAATCATAATAATGATAAGAATGATGATGATAATATTACTGATAATGATAATAATGATGCTAATGATAATAATGATGATAATCATAAGCAGTTGATGTTATCAACAGCCGTTGATGATCGCTGCACAATGTACAGTGAAACACACAGTGTATTGGACAGTGTGTCAGTAATGGTTAACATTGAACCCAACAGATCTCGGTATATACATTCCCCCTCCTCCCCTATTTTATATGTACTGTTTATATATCTTGATTATATATACCGACGAGAAGCGGATATATGTAGTATAGATATATATTGGTCATATATGCAGACGAGAAATGGATATATATGTAGTATATCCATATATATTGGTCGTACATACAGACGAGAAGTGGATATATATATATATATATATATATATATATATATATATATATATATATATATATATATATATATATATAGTATAGATATATATTGGTCATATATACAGACGAGAAGTGGATGTATGTAGCAATGACATTGCTGTTCAGAGGAGCTGGGCGGCCATATTGAAAAGATGCCACCAACACAGACTTTTTATCCATGTCCTTCTCCTGTGACCTTTCTCCCCAGCCTCTCACCCTTCTCCCCCAACCCTCTCCCTGCTCTCCCTTGCCCGTCTCCTCCCCTTCCTTTCCCCCTCCCGCCCCTCTCCCCCTCTTACAAGCTTCGACGACACCTAAATATTAAGTGTATCAAGTTTGGTCCTTCGACCCAACCTGCTACCATCTCTTCTCTCTTCCCTTGAATCCATCGCACCGGACGACAGGGGAGGGGGACACTCAGCTGATGGTCGTCTATTACCACAGCTTGAAGCTGGCGCTTCACCACAGCTGATGGTCATCCATGACCACAGCTTGAAGCTGGCGTTTTCTACCACAGCTCGAGTCTCGAGCCTTACCACGGCTTAAAGACGCAACACCACCACAGCTTGAGCTGGCACCACATATCCCTACCAGTCAGGGTGGGGGGAAAGAGTGAGCAATTGTGTGAGCCAGGCTACAGTCATCTGGCCAGTCACTCCCGACTGGCCTGTTGACTGTAGGTGGACAGTCTTCCTCCACTCTACCCCTTATAAAGGGGTTCCACCCACTCCCAACTGTACTCTCTCCTTGCTGTTCTCTCATATATATATATATATATATATATATATATATATATATATATATATATATATATATATATATATATATATACTTTCGTGTGAAGTTCCGTGTTAGTACATAAGCATATGAGATTTGTGTGTATAGATATATAAAAGATTTGCGTATGAATAGATAAGTATATCAAAGATATGTGTATGATTATATAACTATATAAGAGATTTTTTATATGAGTATATAAGAGACTTGTATATATGTGTCTGGCTATATGTACTTCAGTATGTGGTTTCCCTGACCTTTACCACCACCACTGGATGGCCTCTCCAACATCCCACCTCCACCACTTACCCCCACTCCAACTTCCTCTCCATCTCTCATATCAACGCCATCCCCAACAACCATTTTCTATACCTTTTCATTACCACGCAATCATGCACCGTTTACAGATACCCATTTTCTGTTAGGTCAACATCTCTGTATACCACCATTAGTTAGCTCGAATAACCAGTTCAGTAAATTTCTATGTCTCGTAGTTACACCTGACTGCGCATACCAGCTTGCTAAAAGACTGTTAGAAAAAGATATCCGGCACCCATATTAGCCATGTATATACAGGTCGAAGATCTCTAATCCGGAATCCATTGGAACGCATATGTCCGGATTTCGGGTGTTTTTTTTTTCCCGGATTATAGAAACCAGACTCAAACTCTTCCGAACCTGTACCAACCATTCTAATGGGTTTATAAACCTTTAGATGTACATAGTGAAGGAGCTGAATGTATATGATGTATGATTGCGTATTAGTTATCTCAGTTATTCATTATTTGTTTGTTCATTTTACTGAGTATAATGCTAAGGTCACTTATCATCTTTACGTCCTCTGGAGGGGGGGGCTAACTCAGCAGTCTCAGCCAGCTGTACACAGCTGGGTTCATCCTCTCATCAGCTTTAAGTCAGCTTAGGAGGACCCGCTTAGCAGTCTCGCCCAGCTGTCTGCAGCTGAGTCCATGCTAATTGTAAATTTCTTTCTTGGCGAATTAACTTTAGACTGTGGACTGGAATTTCTCGTCTCTCTCCATTCTCCTGTGCTCCTCCTATCTTGTTCTCCTGTTTATTCTCCTATCTACTATCTTGTTCTCCTGTTTATTCTCCTATCTTGTTCTGTTTATTCTCCTATCTCCTATCGTGCTCTCTTGTTTATTCTCCTATCTTGCTCTCCTGTTTATTCTCCTATCTCCAATCTTGTTCTCATGTTTTATCTCCTATCTTGTTCTCTTGTTTTATCTCCTATTCAATCTTGCTTCCTTGGATTATCTCTATCTCTCTCCCTTGTTGTATCTCCTATCTCCAGTCTTGCTCTTCTGCTTTATCTCGTCTCCTTTCTTCTTCTCATGTTTTATCTCATGCTCCTTTCATCTATTTTCTCTCTCTCTTTTCTATTCTGTTTTCCTTCGTCTGTTCGTCTTCCATTGGTTATTCATCGTCTTATCTCGTATTCTTCCTCATCTTCCCCCCATCACAGGCAGATGCCTTGCTTACAATCACCTCACGCCCCACCCCACCACGACCACACCACCAGCACCCCCTACCATCACACTCTCCACCACTACACCCCTGCCACCACCAAAACAATCCCTTCCACCACTACTTACGCCGCCGCCACCACCACCACTGTGTATCATCATCATCATCACCATCATCACGCCACCAGCAGCCCCTGCCACCACTTCTTATACCACTATCACACCAGCCTTGCCACCACTACCGCAGCCCGTGCCACTACCACCACAACATTCCTACCACCATCCCCACCACCATTCCTACTACCACACAACCTTCGAGGGACAGGAATGAACTACATCGAGGGACAGGGAATGAACTGCACTGAGTAACAGGAATGAACTATACCGAGGGACAGGAATGAACTACACCGAGGGACAGAGAATGAACTGCACTGAGGAACCGAGGGACAGGAATGAAATGCACCGAGGGACAGGAATGAACTACACCGAGGGACAGGAATGAACTACACCGAGGGACAGGAATGAACTACACCGAGGGACAGGAATGAACTACACCGAGGGACAGGGAATGAACTACACCGAGGGACAGGAATGAACTACACCGAGGGACAGGAATGAACTACACCGAGGGACAGGGAATGAACTACACCGAGGGACAGGAATGAACTACACCGAGGGACAGGAATGAACTACACCGAGGGACAGGAATGAACTACACCGAGGGACAGGGAATGAACTACACCGAGGGACAGGAATGAACTACACCGAGGGACAGGAATGAACTACACCGAGGGACAGGAATGAACTACACCGAGGGACAGGGAATGAACTACACCGAGGGACAGGAATGAACTACACCGAGGGACAGGAATGAACTACACCGAGGGACAGGAATGAACTACACCGAGGGACAGGAATGAACTACACCGAGGGACAGGAATGAACTACACCGAGGGACAGGGAATGAACTACACCGAGGGACAGGAATGAACTACACCGAGGGACAGGGAATGAACTACACCGAGGGACAGGGAATGAACTACACCGAGGGACAGGAATGAACTACACCGAGGGACAGGAATGAACTACACCGAGGGACAGGGAATGAACTACACCGAGGGACAGGAATGAACTACACCGAGGGACAGGAATGAACTACACCGAGGGACAGGAATGAACTACACCGAGGGACAGGGAATGAACTACACCGAGGGACAGGAATGAACTACACCGAGGGACAGGAATGAACTACACCGAGGGACAGGAATGAACTACACCGAGGGACAGGGAATGAACTACACTCGTCTTTTGGAATATACAAGAAAATGGATCAAAACGGATCACTCCCAGACGAGCAACCATCTCCCAAGAGACGAGGAAGAACAACAAGAAAGCGAGAAAAAGAGAAAAAAAAACATCAGACCCAATAAACCAGAGGAGCAAAATAAATAAGAGAGACGAATACATAAATGAAATAAATATATTCCGCTTGATTGATGAGGTTCCACTTGGTCCTGGACTGACTGGAGATGAAAAACCTGGATGAATTATTCAGCGACTCGCTAAACCCTGAAGATGGAGTCAAGATGAGGGCGCCTCCTTGGCATTCCCGTCTTTACGTCCGGCCGTCACACAGCACCAGGCGGGGCCAGCCCACCCGACCCCACCCCACCCGCAGCCCTGTGAGAGGGAGGGGCGGGCACGTTCGCTAGGAGGTCTCCACAGTCCTGAAGGACGTTCCTATGAGGCTTGCATAGCTTGGAGGACGTTCCCAGGGCGCCTGTACAGCCTTGGGAACGTTCCTGCAAGGTCTATATAACATGGAGAATGGAGGGGATAGGGTGGTGAGGGAGGTACATGACTCCACCCCGCGAGACAACACCGTGGTCGGAGGTCACATACGTACACTTCTGAGGGCTGCGCTACCCAGGTTTGTACGTCGTCTGATGGTGATGGTGATGATCATGGCTCTCACACAATGATAAGGGAAAGGCGTTGTTACGATGCATGATGTATGTGTGTATGTATGTATGGTGATGGATGTACTGGTAGCCAGGTGGAAGAGGAAACACGATGATCTGAACGCGTTCGTGATGATTCACGTCTTAAGTGTTGATTCACGAATGTCAGATTATCTGCCGCTGTCACTTTACACTTTTATGTTAAGTATAGGTGTTCGTGGTGGTTCTCGGTAGTTTAGTGATGGTTTGTGGATAGTTTTGCTGGTGGTTCGTGGTAGTGTTGGTCGTGGTTTGTGGTAGTGTTGTTGGTGGTTCGTAGTAGTGTTGCTAGTGGTTCGTGGGTAGTGTTGGTCGTGGTTCGTGGTAGTGTTGTTGGTGGTTCGTGGTAGTGTTGGTCGTGGTTCGTGGTAGTGTTGCTAGTGGTTCGTGGGTAGTGTTGGTCGTGGTTCGTGGTAGTGTTGTTGGTGGTTCGTGATAGTGTTGGTCGTGGTTCGTGGTAGTGTTGGTCGTGGTTTGTGGTAGTGTTGTTGGTGGTTCGAGGTAGTGTTGTTGGTGGTTCGTGGTAGTGTTGGTCGTGGTTCGTGGTAGTGTTGGTCGTGGTTCGTGGTAGTGTTGTTGGTGGTTCGTGGTAGTGTTGTTGGTGGTTCGTGGTAGTGTTGGTCGTGGTTCGTGGTAGTGTTGGTCGTGGTTCGTGGTAGTGTTGTTGGTGGTTCGTGGTAGTGTTGTTGGTGGTTCGTGGTAGTGTTGTTGGTGGTTCGTGGTAGTGTTGGTGGTGGTTCGTGGTAGTGTTGGTCGTGGTTCGTGGGTAGTGATGGTCCTTGTAGTGTTGGCGCTGGTACGGGTTGCGACCGAACTGCTTCATGCAGTGTGTTGGCATCGGCTCATTGGAGAGAGTCGAACTGGTTCATGAACAGTGGTGGTACAGTGGCTTAGTAGAAAAAAGTGGAACTGCTTCACAAAGGTCGTTTAAATTCCTTCCCCCAACACACACACACACACACACACACACACACATCCTCAACAAAACAATAGAATATCCCCTGAAGCTTCATCACACATCCCAGTCTTTGAACACCTCCACTTTGTTTCGAACTATCGACGTTTTCTTTCATCCGTTTTTTTTCCCCTTCCTCTTTCTCTCCCAGCGACACAAGTTTGGTCGAATCTGTTGTCCATTAACTCATTTCCCGGAACTTCTCTGACTCGTGTTTTCTTTTTTATGATCAGTTTCTCAGACGTGTCTCAGTCATTTTCGTTCATTGTTTCAAATTCTTCTTGAAAGTTTTATCAGTTCACGGCCTCTGCCTGATGTCTGTGAAGCAGCCGACTTGCTTTTTTTTAAGGCATATATATATATATATATATATATATATATATATATATATATATATATATATATATATATATATATATATATGTATGTATATATATTCACGTCTCTTCGTTTTATATCAGCTGACTGTTGTATTTCTTTCTTGTATCTCCTCTAATGATGTGATTATTACACGAAAGTGCACTTGGGAACTTTACGTGTTTCTTTTCCCCGTTTACTCACAGAAATATATATATATATATATATATATATATATATATATATATATATATATATATATATATATTCGAGATGGTCAAGAGTAGGTAATGTGTGTGTGTGTGTGTGTGTGTGTGTGTGTGTAACAAAATATTTTCCAATACGATTTATCCTTGTTTTTTCGCTATATTTTTTTCTTCCTCACAAGTTCCTACGAGGAGAGAGTAAGGATGATCCTGCAGGATGTTTTGCACCTCCTGCAGCCAGCGGGTAGCAGGACGTCAGGACCAAGGAGTCATCATCAGTCACCCGGAGGCCTCCACTCCCCCCAGGGATGACGGGAGGGTGTCGAGATGAGGAGGATGTTGACAATCCTTCCTGTGCTCCCGCCTCCGCCTCCTCCTCCTCCTCCTCCTCCTCCTCCTCCTGTGCTGTTTGTTGTTGGTAGTTTGTTTGCCACTATCTTGTCGCCAGGAGCCCACGGTATTGATGCTGTGTGTGTGTGTGTGTGTGTGTGTGTGTGTGTGTGTGTGTGTGTGTGTGTCTGTGTGTGTGTGTGTGTGTGTGTGTGTCTGTGTTAGTAGGAAATATAAGGAATCCTGTAACTTTCAAATCTATGACGAATCTTTTGTCACATAGAGCTAATAAACCGAATGAACCTTATAATTTCACGAATGAACCGAATAAACCTTATAATTTCACGAATAAACCGAATAAACCTCATAATGTCACGAATGAACCGAATAAACCTTATAATTTCACGAATAAACCGAATAAACCTCAAAATTTCTCGAGTAATTCGAGCCACCCAATCATTTGCCTCCTAACCAGCGAGACAGGCCTCCTGAGCCATATGGCTATCGCTTGGTCAAGCTCCCCCCTCACTGTGGGTTAGATCAATGTTGAACTCCTCCTCCTCCTCCTCCTCCTCTTCCTCCTCCTCCTCCTCCTCCTCCTCCTCCTCCTCCTCCTCCTCCTCCTCCTCTTCTTCTTCTTCTTCTTCCTCCTCATGCTGCTGCTGCTCCTGGCGAGATACCGAGGATTTTGGCCCTGGTGGGGTGATCCGTGGACCAACAGGCGAGGCCAGAGTCGGCCGGGCCGCCCCAAAAGCTCCTTATCTGGGTCGCGCGTGAGGACGCATGCTGGCCAGGGGAGGCGCCCGCCTGCCTCCCACAGCCAGCGTCCACCTCCCTCACCCACACACACACACACACACATACACACACACACACACACACACACACACACACACACTGAAGATGGTACTCCTGTCTGTCTTTCTGTTTTGTCTGTCCACCTTTCTTTCTGTCTACCAATCTGTGTATTCATCCGTCTATCTGACGATCTCTGTCTATTTATCTTTGTATGTATATATATATATATATATATATATATATATATATATATATATATATATATATATATATATTCTTTGGAAAAATTGAAAAAAGTTTAATCTTTTGTTGATGGCGTATAATGTACCAGACTTTAGTGATGGCGTATAATGTACCAGACTTTAGTGATGGCGTATGATGTACCAGACTTTATGGATGGCATATAATGCACCAGACTTTAGTGATGGCGTATGATGCACCAGACTTCAGTGATGGCGTATGATGTACCAGACTTTAGTGATGGCGTATAATGTACCAGACCGTCAGGAGAAACATGAGCGGGCGACGTGTCCCCGCTGGTAAGAGGGGTCATGACCCCCCTGGCAGCAGTCGAGGTACAGGTTGTCTCTCCTAGCCTCGACTTAACGACCTTGTTTACGACCTGGTTCACTGGGCTGGGCTCACCGTGAAGTGGGGGGGGGGGGGGGAAGCGCCTCATAACCCCCTCGTCTAACATGAGCAGTAACTACACGGTGGTGGTCAGGTCCGGTCAGGTCAGGTCAGTCATCTTATGACGCGCTAATGCCGACCACAGGCCGTTGACGGGCAAGGGACGTGGACAATCAATGTTGAGCCAGAGGGAGAGGTGGTAGTGCAGTAGTGGTAGTAGTAGTAGTAGTGGCGGGCGAAACAAACTTCCAACATACACGAATGACCACTACTGTTCGCAGGACTACTTTTGGTTCCACCTGGCGGCCCTAGCTGGCTATAAACAGTGTTATAAGTGATCCTCAGCGTTAAGTGTTGTCGCCCCGTTGGCCTGCAGACGCTGGCCACACTGTTGGCCAACAGGCGCGGGCCACACTATTGGCCAAGAGATGCGGGCCACACTGTTGGCCAAGAGATGCGGGCCGCACTTCAGGCCGCTAGACGCGGGCCCACACTGTTGGCCAACAGATGTGCACTACGCTGCTGGGCAACAGACACGGGCCATACTGCCGGCAAACAGACACGGGCCACACTTCTGGCCACGAGACACAGACTTTTCTTTCATGTTAGTAGCGAGTCTGTTATTATCATTACCATTATTGTCATTATTGTTATTATTTATCATCTATTATTATTATTATTATTATTATTATCATTATCTATTATTATTATTATTTATTATCTATTATTATTACTATTATTATTATTATTATTATTGTTATCTATTATTATTATTATTATTATCATTATTATTATTATTATTATTATTATTACTATTATCATTATTATCATTATTGTTATTATTATTATTGTTGTTATTGACAGTTTATCAAAAATCGACTAAGTAAGTATTTCTCTGAATGGAAAGGGTTTTGAATATACATAAATGTCATTAGCTTTATGGTTACTCCGTCTACAACCCTCACACACTCCCCATCCCCTCCAACAAACACAACCCCCCCAACAACCCCTCCACCTGCCCCAACACCTCCCCAAAACACCTGAGCTTTTCCCCCCACACACTCCAACACTCCCTCGCACGCCAACACCCTCATACTCCCCAACACTTCCCCCAAACACCTCAACACTCCCACACACTCCAACAGCACCCCACCCCCCACACACACATATCTCAACATCCTCCCCTACACTCCAACGCTCCTTCAAACTCCCCAACACTCACCGCCCCCCCCCCCCCCCACCACACACACACACACACACACACACACACACACACACACCCAACCTTTGGAACCCCAGATACATCCTCCAGGTTCAACAGACCCCTGGACATAACCTCTCTCCACAGACCATCTTCCTCCGACAGACCACACGGGGTGACATCAAACCCTCGCCACACCGCCCACCCCTTCTCTAACACAGCCAATTTCACCTCCTGCTCCCTGGGGATTACCGACGTCTCTCATAAGTGATTTAATCCCCACGGGACCTGGCATTAAATCCCCACGGGACCTGGCAGTAAATCCCCACGGGACCTGGCAGTAAATCCCCACGGGACCTGGCATTGAATCCCCCACGGGACCTGGAGGTGGAGACCAGGGTACCTCGACGTGTTTGATACAGGGGGGCGGGGCATGTAGAAGGGAGGTGTGATGTGGGTGGGGGCGTGGTACAGAGGGGGCACGTGACCTTGATGACTGTGAAGATGTTGTCATGGTGATAACCTCCCCCCGTCTCTCTCTCTCTCTCTCTCTCTCTCTCTCTCTCTCTCTCTCTCTCTCTCTCTCTCTCTCTCTCTCTCTCTCTCTCTCTCTCTCTCTCTCTCTCCGTGATCCCTGCCCTGCCTAATCTCCCCAAGATCATAACGCTTTCCCCTCCTCCCACTAGCCGCCTCCTCTCTCTCTCTCTCTCTCTCTCTCTCTCTCTCTCTCTCTCTCTCTCTCTCTCACCAGGGGGAGGGCCTCTCTCGCGTCTTCGCTGTCTCGCTGAGGACAGTATTTTCACCTGAGGGTCTCGGGTCGTTCTGTCATCCTCATGCTTAACATGTCTCTCGTCTCTAGTCTTAAGACCTCTTGTCTTATCCTCTTGTCTTACCGGTTGGTTTTGTCTTAAATTCTTGTCTTACCACACCCTTGTCTTATCCCGTGTCTTGCACCCCTTGTCTTACCCCTTTTCTTACCATTTGTATTACCCTCTTATCTTACCCATAGTCTTGCCCCCTTGTCTTATCCCCTTATCTTACCCCCGTTGTCTTATCCCCCGTTGTCTTATCCCCCGTTGTCTTACCCCCGTTGTCTTACCCCCTTGTCTTACCCCCGTTGTCTTACCCCCCATGTCTTACGCCCGTTGTCTTACCCCCGTTGTCTTACCCCCGTTGTCTTACCCCCCATGTCTTACCCCCCATGTCTTACCCCCGTTGTCTTACCCCTCCTCCCTACCATCATCAACATGCTGGCGGGTCGTTCCGTCCGTCCGACAATCTCTTGCAAATTCCTCGCTCGGGCCGGCCATATGTGTGTGTGTGTGTGTGTGTGTGTGTGTGTGTGTGTGTGTGTGTGTTGTGTGTGTGTGTGTGTGTGTGTGTGTGTGTGTGTGTGTGTGTGTGCTTTCGTTGCATTGCACATGACAGCTAGAGAATGGATAGAGAATGGAAGACGCAGCAGAAGACAGCAGCAGTAGCAAAAGAAACAGCTACAGCGTCCATGAGGAATGCAGTCCATCTTGGCCACCCAGATGCAGGAGATTCCCCTTTTCCCACACACGCACACACACACACACACACACACACACACACACACACACACACACACACACATTTACACTCACATTTACACTCACATTTAGAAAGATAGATAGATAGATAGATAGATAGATAGAGAGAGAGAGAGAGAGAGAGAGAGAGAGAGAGAGAGAGAGAGAGAGAGAGAAAGAGAGACGAAAAATTGATTGAAAATGATTAAACATGAGACTGGTATCTCGAGAAAAAAGAAAAAAATATAAATTCCCAACAGTTAGAGAAGGAGAGAGACAAGCGAAATATAACACATCAGTGACTCGGTGAAGTAATGAGGATATGGAAGAGAGAGAGAACGAAGATGATTACAAGATAAAGAGAGAAAAACGTTGGAGGAGGAGGATGAGGAGGGAGAAAGAGACCAGAGGTAATGAAAGTCCAAACCCGAGGTTGTTGGTTGGGTCAGTGCGGTGGAACCCGAAGCTTCGGACGGTGTCATGAGGAGGAGGAGGAGGGTCGTCGAGGAGAGGGGGTCGAAGCAGCAGCAGCAGCAGCAGCCTCCTCCTCCGACACCTGCTTCGAACTGTTGGTGTGTCGGAGAGCCCCCGACACATGCTTCATCATGACCGAGCGAGAATATTAGCGTTGAAGACCTTACTGCCTTCGCCAGGACGCTGAGGAGAGGACATACTCCTCTCTCTCTCTCTCTCTCTCTCTCTCTCTCTCTCTCTCTCTCTCTCTCTCTCTCTCTCTCTCTCTCTCCTCCTTGCTCACATCCCAGCAGACGCTCAAGACCTTCTCAGTCGGCCCCTCGAGACGCTGGGGGTAATTGTCTTCAAATATTGACAGAGCAGGAGTTTCCGCCACCCCCCTCCCCCACCCCCCTCCTCCACCCGCTCTAATTATTGACAGGTGGTGGATGCCAGGGTGACGTTAGGGTGTACAGGTGGGTGCCAGGGTGTACAGGTGGGTGCCAGGGTGATAGATGTCACGGTGTTCAAGACGTCGCCAGGGTGATATCAGAGTGGCCAGGGGAGCGGCCAGGGGTGTTGATAGTAGAGCCCAGGCAGATGGCTAGGGTGGCAGGGTGATGCGCCAGGGTGTTCAGCAGCGGCGTTCTACCGAACTACGGGATGTTATGATAAAGGAGAGGAGACGGATATGTAAGTCACTGAAGTCAGAGGCACAGTTGAGCGCGTGCGTATATCGGCCATCCATTAGATGCATGAGAAATATCTGCTCTTTTATCTCCTAATTCCTGATGCAATTAAAGAGAATTTCTTTCTGGGGAAAGATTTAAGCTGTTTCGGACAAAGGTCGAGGCAGGCAGAGTGTGGGGATGCGGGAGTGAGGCAGTTCCTACTAGACAACTTTTAAAAGAAAGTTTCTTCGTTGTTTTTTTTTTGTTGTTGTTTCTTTTTAAAGCAAGGAACAGCGAGCCAGGGGTGGGGTGTTGTTCAAGGACAGCCCACCGAGGCGCCTGCATCGTGTCCATGACTTTAGAGAGACAAAGAACCAAAGATTTTCTTTCTCTTCTCTTAATGTTATCTGTTGATCTCTTGAAGGAAGCAGAAGTATAGACACATCTGATGAAGGGTCATCACTCAAAGCTGGTTGTGACCTCAAGATGTTGATATCAGGTCGGGATCAACAACCAAAGGAGGTTATCGCAAGCTGGATCAAACGGACTCGTTTGATGGTTCACTCAAGTGTTCGAGTGTACGTGTTCGAGTCTATTGTGTCATTGATGATATACTGGCTCTTTTGATGGTTCAATCAAGTGTTCGAGACTACTGTGTCATTTATGATATACTGATTCGTTTGATAGTTCACCCAAGTGTTCGAGGCAGCTGAGTCAGTGATGTGCAGAAGCAAACTGGTTCGTTTGATGATCTGTTTCAGTATCAGTGACTGGTCCGTTTGATGGTTGGCGACTTCAGTGATCGTGACAACCACACAGACGAAGCGCAGAAGGAAGGGAACTGCTTCGTCTGACGGTTCGTGTCCGTGTTCGAAACACATGTAACTTGCATCTGGTCCTGGAAGGTTGCCGGATGTCACCGTTGCTCGCTCCTTTAGCTTAGAAATTCATCACATCTTACAAATGTAAGACATCCCAAGACAATGATGATTCCAGCCATGATTGCTCTGTCAGATAATGCTGACACTAAATTCACTCGGTTTGTTCATGTGGAACGTTTCATTCTGGCGCAAGTTGCAAGATACTGAAAAAAAAAATAGGATACTGGTGTGAGGTAGAATTTTCATGACATAAGTCGACTCATCTCTTCACTCCAGGAAGTGAACGCATGAATACATTGATGAGTTTCGTGTCAGGATTCCCCGCCCAGTGGATGAGCCAGGAACGTCACACAAATATTTGAAGTAAAAATGGCTTGTCTCACTGAAGACGTATGGCTTTGTATTCCCTCCACTCTTTTCTTTCTTTCTTTATTTTTCTTCCCTCTTATTCTTCTTTCTCCTTGTCATCATCATCATCATCGTCTTCTTCTTCTTCTTCTTCTTCTTCTTCTTCTTCTTCTTCTTCTTCTTCTTCGTGAAGATGTTTTAAATAATCCTGGCCATTTTTTTTTGGTCTGCAGGTCAGACATCATTACAGTCATGTGTTGGTTGAGAGAGAGAGAGAGAGAGAGAGCTCCTCCACTAGACTGGCGGAGTCCTGGCGAGGAGGAGGAGGAGGAGGAGGTGATGGCAGCAGCAGCAGCAGCGCTGGCTGTGGTCTGTTGTGGTGGACACAACAAGTTGGCCGGTGGGAGCCGCCCCGTCTCCCCACCCACTCTCGTGGGGGAAATGAAGACAAATCCTGTATTGGGTGTTTGTTGCCGTGTGAGGGAGGGATCCCAAGGGGTGGTTCCCAGCCACCGCGGAGGATCTCGAGGTGTATTGGCCCAGCGGCTGGTGGACGAGAGTGGCTCCGTGGTCGGATGGGGACACGAGAGACGTGACCCCGTCTCATGTCCTTGAGTTTATGGTTCTTCATGTGAACGATCCAAGTCGTCCAGAGAAAGGATTGATCTGCTCCTGTATGGAGCACCAGTTTGGGCTGGGATGGTGAGGACGGGAGATTGGGCTGTTAACGGAAGCCGATCGAGTCTAAGGGTAGGTAGTTAGGGCAGTTAGCTTGTCGGTAGCATGCGTTTCTACACGTCCTGCGGTGACAAAGTCACTCAGTGTACCCCAACAGGCCTCCGTGTCCCGCCAGAGGTACTGTGTGAGCATTGGTTCGTTCCGTGTTTACTTCTTTCCTTCCTTCCCCAGCTTGACTTTGGCATTCATAACCGCGTCTTATCTTTTCCACACTCCATCATCCCGTCTTTAAGAAATCAGGTCTGATCATTATTCAAAGAGCAAATAACACTTATATTATATTTCTTTTCACTCTGCAGGACCTTCCAGCGATTACCAGTACCCACGATCAGTGCCGCTTATTTAGTGAACCGCTGTTTGATAGCACACAGATATATACGTAGGGGCTCGTGATAACAGCTTCCAGTCTGTTGAAGAAGATACGCAGTACAGCTTCACGTGGCGCGATGGCAGATAACTAGATCATGAGTGCGCAATGGCTATGATTATCTCTGAGGGAGACGTCATTCACCTGGACTTATAAATGGGGAAAAAAAAGAGATAAATGTTTATACTAATTGTCACCACCTTGGCCTATGTGGTGTGGAAGTTGCGGGTGTTCTTCTCCATACTGTCAAGCCCTTCTCTAGAACCCGGCGAAATCCAGACCTGGGCCATGATGTTAGACCCTTAAGAGTTAGGCCCTTAATACCTAGCCTTTATTCATATATATATTTTTTTTCATACTATTTGCCATTTCCCGCGCTAGCGAGGTAGCGTTAAGAACAGAGGGCTGAGCCTTTGGGGAAATATCCTCACTTGGCCCCCTCTTCTCTGTTCCTTTTTTTTTTTTTTTTTGAAAATCAAAAACGAGAGGGGAGGATTTCCAGCCCCCCGCTCCTTCCCCTTTTAGTCGCCTTCTACGACACGCAGAGAATACGTGCGAAGTATTGTTTCTCCTCTATCCCAGGATAAACCAGGCATATATATATATATATATATATATATATATATATATATATATATATATATATATATATATATATATATATATCCGATACTCTTAAAATTGGGCTATAAGGCAGGAGGGGTAGAGATCAAAGTCGGAAATTCTGAGCCAGACTTGTAGGATTTTCCCAATATATATATATATATATATATATATATATATATATATATATATATATATATATATATATATGGCCTATTAAAAGCCTTGTTATATCGTTAAATGTGGGGTGTGATATTGTCAGAGAGAGAGAGAGAGAGACGAAGGAACCTCCTCCTTTTTTTTTTTTTTTACATCATAAATCCACGGAACATTCCATTAAACTTCACGATATACAACACAACAAATTTCCCTCGTGTCGTCATCCTCGCCGGGCGTCGCAGACACCTCGCCACTAAACGCGACAGAGACCGCCTCATGAGCCGGATTAATTGAGTTTCCCCTTCAATTTGGACCACAGAAAACCACCCCTCCCATACACAGTAAACATACTACAAAGTGGAGGCAAGCATCTATCTTGGCCTTCCCTCTCTCGTTAAGGAGCTCCTGTCATGTTCGGTGATCCTTTTGACGTCGAGTGTCTGATCCTTTGTCGACGTAGATTAACTTAATCAGGTTCCTCGGCTGTGGTGTTGGATACGACGATCTCCACCACCATCGCTCACCATCGTCACCACCACGATCTCCACCACCATCGCTCACCATCGTCACCACCACGATCTCCACCACCATCGCTCACCATCGTCACCACCACGATCTCCACCACCATCGCTCACCATCGTCACCACCACGATCACCACCACCATCGCTCACCATCGTCACCACCACGATCACCACCATCGTCACCACCACGATCACCACCATCGTCACCACCACGATCACCACCATCGTCACCACCACGATCTCCACCACCATCGCTCACCATCGTCACCACCACGATCACCACCATCGTCACCACCACGATCACCACCATCGTCACCACCACGATCTCCACCACCATCGCTCACCATCGTCACCACCACAATCACCACCAACCACCACGATCACCACCAACCACCACGATCACCACCATCGTCACCACCACGATCACCACCAACCACCACGATCACCACCATCGTCACCACCACGATCTCCACCACCATCGCTCACCATCGTCACCACCACGATCACCACCATCGTCACCACCACGATCTCCACCACCATCGCTCACCATCGTCACCACCACGATCACCACCAACCACCACGATCTCCACCACCATCGCTCACCATCGTCACCACCACGATCACCACCATCGTCACCACCACAATCACCACCAACCACCACGATCACCACCATCGTCACCACCACGATCACCACCATCGTCACCACCACGATCACCACCAACCACCACGATCACCACCACCATCGCTCACAAATCGTCACCACCACGATCACCACCATCGTCACCACCACGATCACCACCAACCACCACGATCTCCACCACCATCGCTCACCATCGTCACCACCACGATCTCCACCACCAACCACCACGATCACCACCAACCACCACGATCACCACCATCGTCACCACCACGATCACCACCATCGTCACCACCACAATCACCACCAACCACCACGATCACCACCACCATCGCTCACAAATCGTCACCACCACGATCTCCACCACCATCGCTCACCATCGTCACCACCACGATCTCCACCACCATCGCTCACCATCGTCACCACCACGATCACCACCATCGTCACCACCACGATCTCCACCACCATCGCTCACCATCGTCACCACCACGATCTCCACCACCATCGCTCACCATCGTCACCACCACGATCTCCACCACCATCGCTCACCATCGTCACCACCACGATCTCCACCACCATCGCTCACCATCGTCACCACCACGATCACCACCATCGTCACCACCACGATCTCCACCACCATCGCTCACCATCGTCACCACCACGATCTCCACCACCATCGCTCACCATCGTCACCACCACGATCTCCACCACCATCGCTCACCATCGTCACCACCACGATCTCCACCACCATCGCTCACCATCGTCACCACCACGATCTCCACCACCATCGCTCACCATCGTCACCACCACGATCTCCACCACCATCGCTCACCATCGTCACCACCACGATCTCCACCACCATCGCTCACCATCGTCACCACCACGATCTCCACCACCATCGCTCACCATCGTCACCACCACGATCTCCACCACCATCGCTCACCATCGTCACCACCACGATCTCCACCACCATCGCTCACCATCGTCACCACCACGATCTCCACCACCATCGCTCACCATCGTCACCACCACGATCTCCACCACCATCGCTCACCATCGTCACCACCACGATCTCCACCACCATCGCTCACCATCGTCACCACCACGATCTCCACCACCATCGCTCACCATCGTCACCACCACGATCACCACCACCATCGCTCACCATCGTCACCACCACGATCACCACCATCGTCACCACCACGATCTCCACCACCAACCACCACGATCACCACCAACCACCACGATCACCACCAACCACCACGATCACCACCAACCACCACGATCACCACCAACCACCACGATCACCACCATCGTCACCACCACGATCACCACCAACCACCACGATCACCACCAACCACCACGATCACCACCAACCACCACGATCACCACCAACCACCACGATCACCACCATCGTCACCACCACGATCACCACCATCGTCACCACCACGATCACCACCAACCACCACGATCACCACCATCGTCACCACCACGATCACCACCAACCACCACGATCACCACCATCGTCACCACCACGATCACCACCAACCACCACGATCACCACCATCGTCACCACCACGATCACCACCAACCACCACGATCACCACCAACCACCACGATCACCACCAACCACCACGATCACCACCAACCACCACGATCACCACCAACCACCACGATCACCACCAACCACCACGATCACCACCAACCACCACGATCACCACCAACCACCACGATCACCACCATCGTCACCACCACGATCACCACCAACCACCACGATCACCACCAACCACCACGATCACCACCATCGTCACCACCACGATCACCACCATCGTCACCACCACGATCACCACCAACCACCACGATCACCACCAACCACCACGATCTCCACCACCATCGCTCACCATCGTCACCACCACGATCTCCACCACCAACCACCACGATCACCACCATCGTCACCACCACGATCACCACCACCATCGCTCACAAATCGTCACCACCACGATCACCACCACCATCGCTCACCATCGTCACCACCACGATCACCACCATCGTCACCACCACGATCTCCACCACCAACCACCACGATCTCCACCACCAACCACCACGATCACCACCAACCACCACGATCACCACCAACCACCACGATCACCACCAACCACCACGATCACCACCATCGTCACCACCACGATCTCCACCACCAACCACCACGATCTCCACCACCATCGCTCACCATCGTCACCACCACGATCACCACCACCATCGCTCACCATCGTCACCACCACGATCTCCACCACCATCGCTCACCATCGTCACCACCACGATCACCACCAACCACCACGATCACCACCAACCACCACGATCACCACCATCGTCACCACCACGATCACCACCATCGTCACCACCACGATCACCACCATCGTCACCACCACAATCACCACCAACCACCACGATCTCCACCACCATCGCTCACCATCGTCACCACCACGATCACCACCAACCACCACGATCTCCACCACCATCGCTCACCATCGTCACCACCACGATCACCACCAACCACCACGATCTCCACCACCATCGCTCACCATCGTCACCACCACGATCTCCACCACCATCGCTCACCATCGTCACCACCACGATCTCCACCACCATCGCTCACCATCGTCACCACCACGATCTCCACCACCATCGCTCACCATCGTCACCACCACGATCTCCACCACCATCGCTCACCATCGTCACCACCACGATCTCCACCACCATCGCTCACCATCGTCACCACCACGATCTCCACCACCATCGCTCACCATCGTCACCACCACGATCTCCACCACCATCGCTCACCATCGTCACCACCACGATCTCCACCACCATCGCTCACCATCGACACTACCACAATCACCACCAACCACCACGATCTCCACCACCAACCACCACGATCACCACCATCGTCACCACCACAATCACCACCAAACACCACGATCTCCCCACCACCACCACCACCACCACCACGACCACCCAGACACGCCCAGCAAACACCAAGAATGCCCTCCTGGGAACGCATCCTTCCCACGTCCCGTGGAAACCTACCTATAACATATGACTGGTGGCCACAATCCATTTTCATCTTCCCTTAATCCCACCTTTGGAGCTGTTGAGGGTCGTTCCTTGGACCACATCTTCCTCCCTCCCTCCAAAGAGGCCGGGGACCCTCTTGACGACGTGCCTGTGACCACCCTGAACAGGGCGATTGCCTCGTTAGGCTGGGAACAGGACTCCTTTTTATGTCGTCATCGCTTGCAAGTGATAAAGAGAAATGACCCGCGAGGTGTGTGTGTGTGTGTGTGTGTGTGTGTGTGTGTGTGTGTGTGTTCCCAGGGGGGAGAGGCCTTCGGAGGGGGGGAGGGGATATCGATGTGGTTATTATTGGCTTTCGCGACGGCCTTCATGTCCGGGTTCAGAGGGACTGGTTCCTTCCTTCCTTTTATTTTGGGAGAATCTCTCGTTTCTTTATTTTTTACATATTGTACCATAACGACCACTTTCCTGTCTCTCTCTCTCTCTCTCTCTCTCTCTCTCTCTCTCTCTCTCTCTCTCTCTCTCTCTCTCTCTCTCTCTCTCTCTCTCTCCAGCGGGCGCGTAAGAACTTGTTTCGGGAGTCGGGTCGCCTCCGTGAGTGAAGCTTGCCATTTAAAGTTTTGGAGGCGCTAATGGAAGTCTTGGAGGAGCCACGAGAAAAGTGGGTTAGTGTTGTCTTGCAGCGTGTGTGTGTGTGTGTGTGTGTGTGTGTGTGTGTGTGTGTGTGTGTGTGTGGCCAGGCCGCACTGACCTGCTTGAGGGTAAGCTAACGACAACGAAGGTACGATCCTTCGGCCTTTGCGACACACACACACACACACACACACACACACACACTACACACCCCCTCCTCAGCCCCGTTACCCAGCTGAAGGTAGATATGTCCCAATGTGACCTCGTCTACCCATTGCTTCACACGTACCAGAGTTGTAGAAATTCCTCGGAAATAATCTCCGGTCACTCTACTGAGGCTCCGGGGAGCTGATTATCGCCAGGAGTGTTGAACGCGTCTCTCGTTTTCTGTACATGCCTGGCAAACTTCCTCCCACTCTTATCTTTCTCTCTCTTTCCTGTACAAAGTTTACTCGTTAAGAGTTTTGATATCTTTCACATCACTGTAATGACAACTATATATATATATATATATATATATATATATATATATATATATATATATATATATATATATATATATATATGTATATATAGTGCCCTCCAACAGCAAGGATTCGAACACGGGACCTTTTGCGTGGTAGTTGAGGACGATCGCAGCTGTCCTGTTGCCTTATTCCTTCTTTCTTCTCTCCGCAAGTCAGCTTAAATCTCTCATTTCATTTTTACTCTATTTGCTATTACCTTTACACACAGTCTTCAACTCACCTCCCCAACCAATCCTCTTCGCTCCCATACCCCGAGTTTTTCTCGCACTGAACACGTTTTCTATCTCAATTCGGCCCTGTGTCTTTATTACAAAGCATATGCAGGCAGTTGCCTGGTTGAACTTAGCCCCACCAAAACGCACTCTGCATCTAGAATGTCTTTTCTAAATCTCCCTCGTGTCTTAATCTTCCATTTCAAAACGGCTTAGTTCCGCTCTGTCCTAAACATAAACGTTTTGGGCATGAGGCCATATCCTCCACTCTCTCCAGCTAACCTCACCTGACGAACATCACAAAACTGTGGAGTCTCCAGCTCTGGGGGTGTGGTGTGGGTGTCACCACGGATCATTCATCCTGCAGGCTGCTAATCCACATCATAGCCAGAGTGGAATGGAAACCCATCCCGCCTTGTGACGCTCCCCATCAGGCATCTTTCTCCATCTGTCTCGATGTTTTTCGCCTCTCTCTCTCTCTCTCTCTCTCTCTCTCTCTCTCTCTCTCTCTCTCTCTCTCTCTCTCTCTCTCTCTCTCTCTCTCTGTCTCTCTCTCTCTCTCTCTCTCTCTCTCTCTCTCTCTCTCTCTCTCTCTCTCTCTACTACGAGTATCATTCCTTGGTCACTGCTCTCGTGGGTCATCTGCCTGTATCCTATATCCTGTGGGGCTGGACCCGTGCCACGCGTCCGACTGCTGCTTCCCTTAGTTTCTATATGGAAACCAGCCACACGAGGTTGACCGTCATGATACCCCCTCTTTTTTTTTTTTTTTTTATCTGCTTCTCCCTTACAGCTGTAGGAAGGGAGAGAGGGGTGGAGGGAGGAGGTGGGTGGGGATTGAAGGGGAGGGAGCCCTAAGAAGGCCAGCACGCGAAGGGAAAGAGTCGACAAGCAGCTTCCTGAGAGAGAGAGAGAGAGAGAGAGAGAGAGAGAGAGAGAGAGAGAGAGAGAGAGAGAGGGACGGGTGGACGATAACAGAGATAAGGGAGGAAGGGAGGGAGAGGGAATTGGAGCTATCGAGGACGTGTTGCGTGACCGGGGGGTTTGGTCTGCCCTGGTGTCTGGCGCTCCTGGTTTTCTCATGACTGGGGCCGTGCTTGGGGGCTCATGGCTAGCATGTTCCTTGTTATTTGTTCTACTGGCTCTCGTGGGTGTGTATTTGTGATGTTGTTGTTTCTGGTTTTATAGTGTGAGTGTACATATATAATCCACATCATATATATATATATATATATATATATATATATATATATATATATATATATATATATATATATATATATACCCACCCTGACAGGTACCCATTTATCGACCATCGTTGAACACCTGCGTTGGGTGTGGGCCGAGTACCGCGTCCAGGGATCGTGCCCATGCACGCCCGACCCCGTCCCCGTGCAGGCTCCTGCTGGACTCGTGGTCAGTGTGTGTGTGTGTGGGGGGGGGGGGGGGGGGGGGGGGGGGGGCATCAAGTGTTCAGGACAGAGTGTTACGAAGGCACAGGTTGGTATAGCAGAGTTACCAGATCGTAACACTTAACACATTGTTCGTAACACACTTCTTGACGCCCTCGAACCACACTCCTTTTCCCCCCTCACTCCCCCTCGCGGTGCGCGAGGCACTTCCTTCACACTCTCGCACCGCGTCAGGTTAGAGGGAGAGTCAGAGAGGCGGTCCAGCTACGGCAGGTCAGGTCAGGTCAGAGTGAATGAGAGAGAGAGAGAGAGAGAGAGAGAGAGAGAGAGAGAGAGAGAGAGAGAGAGAGAGAGAGAGCAAAGAGAGCACCCTCGACGCATCTAGATGTACATGAGAGAGAGAGAGAGAGAGAGAGAGAGAGAGAGAGAGAGAGAGAGAGAGAGAGAGAGAGAGATTCACACGCAGTATAGAGAGGCAGGGGAGATGGACGCTTGGAGATATTCAATCAATTTACGAGTGGAAGGGAAAGGAAAGGGAAGGGAAGGGAAGAAGGAAGGTATTCCAATGGGGTTCTGTGAGCCTTCAAGGGGCTACCCCCAGTGGAGAGATGGACAGTGGACGGCCTGTTAAAAGTGGGAGGAAGAAAGAAACACACGAGCACCATCGTCAGGTCAACCCTCAGTTACCCTAGTCTGACCTTCGTCGTCCACTCTCGATGCTTCAGCATCCCTGCGTCAGAACTCCTGAACATCTGCAGAACTTCAGGTTTTTTTTTTTATTTTCCTTTTTAGGAACACTTGTCTGTGAAGAGGAGGTCGCTCTATAAGGCATTTCGGGAAGCGTAGCTTATGAGATACGTTAATACACGGGGATACGTGAAACAGATGGGACTACATGGACAGAAGATGGGAATGCACAAACAGAAGACTTGAATACACGAACAGACGATGAGAATACACGAACATAAGATGGGAATAGATTAAACAAAAGATGGGAATACACAAACAGAAGATGGAAAAATACAAACAGAAGATGGGAATACGTGAAGAGAGAGCCCCATTGTTTTTGTCCTCTCATATATGTTTTTTTCTTTTCTATTTTTTGTTGAGCTAAAAACACAACAATGGGAGACACGCCAGCTGAACTCCAGCGGGTCCCCTGGACTTGCCCCGCCATTGTACACCAGCGGCCACATGTAAGCAAAGTTGGTCTCGCACTTTATGGGACGCGAGACGAAAAAAAAAAGAAAATGTTTGTTCGCCCCGCGTTTGAAAGCAGGAGTTTATATATGTTGAGGGAGGGACCGCGTACGGCCAGAGGAGGGGAGAGGGGGGGAGGGGGGGACGAGAGCTTACAGACGAGACTTGGAGGAGTGTGGAGGGAGGGGAGGGGAGACAAACGAAAGGGGAGGTAAATATTTGTTTATATGGTAGGGTTAGGGAGGGAGGGAGGGAGAGGAGGATGGTGGTGATGGTGGTGGTGAGATGCTGAGCAGCGGCCGGCGAGAAGGGGGGGGAGGTGTTTGGTCGGGGTCCTTTGTGCATGCACACGTGAGCCTTACGTAAGGGAGCGAGTGTGGTCGCGAGGGAAGTGAGGGGTAAAGACGGGAGATAGAGGGGAGATGAGAGACGAGGCTGGACGATGGATTGTGAAGCGCAAGGAGGGTGGAGGAGGCAGGACGTGAGGGAGGGAGGAAGGGAGTAAAGGGAACTGTATGTGTATGTGTGTGTGTGTGTGTGTGTGTGTGTGTGTGTGTGTGTGTGTGTGAAGCGGGTATGGGTCTTGGGCCGGACTGTCGTCAGGGAGAACTTGGGAAGCGTCACCATCACGTGTGGGAATAAGTGAACACGCGGGAGTATGGAACACAAGGACGGCCACGAACAGTAAGACGGGCACGAACAGTAGGACGGGCACGAACAGTAGGATGGGCACGAACAGTAGGACGGGCACGAACAGAAGGACGGGCACGAACACACGAACACGAACAGTAGGACGGGCACGAACAGTAGGATGGACACGAACATAAGGACAGGCACGGACATAAGGACGTCACGAAGAATATAGACCTGAGTGTTCGTCAGCGTTAGAGCCAAGGTACGTGGCGATATGCGGTGGGAAATGGTTGAGCACGACGAAACTCGGATAACATGAGGAGGGTATTGGACAAGGCAGGTGAATTAGGTGGAAGATGAGAGGAAGGGGTGGGTGGGTAGGGGGGAAGCATGTGAAGATAAAGGAGAATGGCGATAAATATGATAATGGCTGATGGGGGAATGTTAATGGAGCAGCGAGAGAGAGAGAGAGAGAGAGAGAGAGAGAGAGAGAGAGAGAGAGAGAGAGAGAGAGAGGGGTGGGAAGGACCCTTTTTTCTTCTTTCTCCAGTGACCCACTGTTTAAGTAGGGGTGACCACGCTTATTCATGAGGACTCTTACATGTAATGTGTGCATTGTTCTACGGCTTAAGTGACCATTAGGTTGTCCGCAGCCATTCAGTCGAATGGCCCCATCTGGGGGTCGATAGTTCATTTAAGAGACCAGCAAAAGACCGTGTGGCAGTCGACAGTCGACGGTCCAAAGACCTCCAACCAGTCGAGAGTTCTTGAGCCCAAACAAAGGCCATCAGGAAGTCGACTGTCAGCAAGTCCAAACGACCATCTACCAGTCAACCGTCCGTGAGCACAAGTACCATCTACCAGTCAACCGTCCGTGAGCACAAGCACCATCTACCAGTCGACCGTCCGTGAGCACAAGTACCATCTACCAGTCAACCGTCCGTGAGCACAAGCACCATCTACCAGTCGACCGTCCGTGAGCACAAGCACCATCTACCAGTCAACCGTCCGTGAGCACAAGCACCATCTCCCAGTCGACCGTCCGTGAGCCCAGGTACCATCTCCCAGTCGACCGTCCGTGAGCCCAGGTACCATCTACCAGTCGACCGTCCGTGAGCACAAGTACCATCTACCAGTCGACAGTTCTTGTGCCCAACAAAACCAACAGTCTTACACCCAGGGAAGCCCAGTAACACACCGCATCACCTCTTCCTCCTCCTCCTCCTCCTCTTCCTCCTCCTCCTCATCCTCCTCCTCCTCTCCCTTATCCTGCATATCCTGCTCTCCCTCCAGGACCTGATGCTTCGCTTGTTCCCTCGCTTCTGGGCACCACCCTCGGGCTGGATACCCCTTCGTCTCCCGCCTCCCCTGTACACAACCTGCGACCCACCCTCCCACAGGGGTTCCTCTCCACCATTTGCGTCGCCTTCATGAGTCCACCACGCCCTCTGGTCATCGTCCTCACACCTCTCCCTCATACGTTCACTGACGCCTCCCCGCGGGAACCCCTGTGCGTGTGTGTGTGTTTGTGTGTGTGTGTTTGTGTGTGTGTGTGTGCGTGTGTGCGTGTGTGCGTGTGTGTGTCTGCAGCATTATCTTATCTCGTCTCACTATATAGGCGTCCTTATCATCCTGCGGCGTCACTGATTTCTGTCATGTTCTGTGCCGTCATCACCGAACTTGAAAACTGACGGACAAGCCTTCTGTTGTTGTTGTTGTTGTTGTTGTTGTTGTGTTTGTATTGTTCTTGCGTGAGTTACTCCACGGTCCGTGTGTGTGTGTCTGTCTGTTGTCTGGTGGGTTCAGTTCATACGTTTTCGACTGCGGGTCCCTGTTTCTCCTCGTGTTTGCGTGTGTTTGCTCTCCTGTCTTTGCTCGCCAACCCGTCTCTCTCTCTCTCTCTCTCTCTCTCTCTCTCTCTCTCTCTCTCTCTCTCTCTCTCTCTCTCTCTCTCTCTCTCTCTCTCCCATAGGGGGAGAAAGGGAGGGAGGGCGGGAGGAGTAGTTTGGTGCGGGAACACAGTCTTCGTTCTTCTCACCAAGAAAAGCAAGAACGTAACTAAATGAGAGAGAGAGAGAGAGAGAGAGAGAGAGAGAGAGAGAGAGAGAGAGAGAGAGAGAGAGAGAGAGAGCGATGGGGAACAGGAGGAGGAGATGAAGGAGGAGTAACAAAGACAAGGGGAAAAAGAAAAGTGAAACCAGACGACGAAGGTAAGACTACACCATGAGGCGTGAGGCGCGTGCGGTACACCCACCTTTAAATCTCTCTCATTATCATGGGAGAGAAAGAGAGAGAGAGAGAGAAAAAAAAAAGGAGGAGGCGAGTGGACCCACAGTGGAGCATCCAGCCCAGGGGAGACCTTGATCTCTCCCCTGGCGGCTGACGGAGCTGAACGCACCCTTCTTAATTACTCACACTGTAAACAAATGAGTGCCACGCGACCGTACCTACCCTGTGTGTGTGTGTGTGTGTGTGTGTGTGTGTGTGGTGGGGGACAGACACACACACATCCCACACAGCCCTCCCCCACCTGCTGTCTGTCAAGATAATTAGACTCAGATTCGTCGAGAGTTGATGACGTCTTGAAGACACGATAAAGATAAATGAAGTTATTAAGATATGCCTTAATGGGACACTTGAAGTACAAGGGGGGTAGCTGTAACCCTTCCAATGTGTCTTTTCACATTTGTATCGGCAGTGACGGACTCTGAACCACTGGGACAAGTGATGCCAGTGCCAGTATTGGTGGGAACTGTGTACAGATCGCGTGAGGCCTCACGAAGCTTCGGGTGGTGGATGGGGGATGGGGAGGGAGGGAGGGAAGGCAGAGGTCACTGGTTCATGACCTCACGAGTTGATTCATGACACCCCGAGCGAGTGTGGGTCACCAGGTTTGGCCGTCAAGAGTGGCTCGTCTTCAGCTGTCCTCCAGCTGTCTTGGTGCCCTTCCCCTCCAGCAGTATTTGTGCCCCTCTCCTCCAGCTGTCTCGGTGCCCCTCTCCACCAGCTGTCCTGGTACCTCCCCACCAGCTAACTTAGCAGCTAGAACCCCACCGTAACTCAGGCTAGAAAGTCTGTAGATAACCATTGTAAAAGCAAAATAGATTCAACATTACACGGGGGGAAAATAAGACCCCACACGTATAATTCTACGGACAGATCCGTCCGTGTTTCACTTACTGACATCAGGGAGCCGGACTTGGAAGTTTTCAGCTGTTTGCTGTGGTGAATCAGTTTGCCATTGTCTAACCCGCCGGAGGAAGTAGAGAGGCAAACAAGAGGAATGTCAGGGAGAGGAGAGTGTCTGCCGAGGGAGAGGAGGAGGAGGAGGAGGAGGAGGAGCAAGCGAGAATGATGAGATGGAACGGGAGGAGAGCCAGACGGGTCCTAACCAGAGATAACGGAGAAAGAGATTGAAAGAATAGAAGAAAAAAAAATAAAGTATAATTGACGGGAAGGATGTATTCAACCTCATCAAGAGAGTGTTATTCCACAGGTGAGGGAGTGGGTGGGTGGAGAGGCTGGAGGAGGTGCAGTAAGGGTGAGGGATGGGCTCCCCCATACCATAACAACCCCCGCCCCCCGCGCCGCTAACAACCCGGGAGCTACATATTAGC